>NW_008590591.1:0-7307 GCF_000691845.1 Merops nubicus | reverse complement strand
AGCGCCAAAGCCATCTTTGTATTCATGTCCTCATTAATTAAGCGGGCGTGAGACGAGGGACTTGGGCGGCGCTGGTTTCTCTGTAGCATGGAGCATCAAACGTTTCTGGGGCTATAGCAGATCCTTAAGATTCTTTGGTAGCTGGAGTAACCCTCCAGCTGCGTCTGTCTAACAGGAGCTCCACCCCCAGCAGGGCAAAAGCATCTTGGGCTTCTCCTGGACAGCACCTTACAGCCCTCGGGGCCATCTGCAAGGCAGGAGGTTTCACAGAACCCCAGCACGGTGGGGTTGGGAGGGACCTCTGGAGATCACCCCATCAAACCCCCCTGCTCCAGCAGCTCATCCACAGCAGGGTGCCCAGGATGGTGCCCAGGCAGGTTTGGGATCTCTCCAGAGCAGGAGACTCCACAGCCTCTCTGGGCAGCTGCTCCAGGCTCCACCCTCACAGCAAAGAACCTTCTCCTCCTGTTCAGCTGGAACCTCCTGGGTTCCAGTTTGTGTCTGTTGCCCCTTGTCCTGTTGCTGGGCACCACTGAACCTTGACATCTCTTGACATGTGCCCTTTGGATAGTTATAAAGTTGCCCTGCAGGCAGAGCTGGCACAGGAGCTGGGGGTGTCCAGCCAGGATTCCATCCCCACCCCACGTTCCTCATCCTGTCCCACACTGCAACCCAAACTTCTCCTCTATGCTTCTCCAAGGAGCAACACCCAAAATGCTGATATTAGTGATGGTCACAGGCTTGAGCCTTACCTGGCTCTGTGGATGCTTCTTTAGGGTTTTTTTTTAAGGTTTTTTAGCAAGTTTTTATACTCAGCTGCCAAACGTTTATAGTTCTTCCACTAGGCAAGGCAGGAGAGGAGGCCAACAGCTGAGAAGAATATTTATACACTAAATATTTATTTCTAAGCAAATTTGATGTCCACCTGCATCTCCTAGCCTGGTGTGACCAAACTCATCCTCACCATGAGTTCCCCAATTTCTGCTGTCTCTTCCTGCCCATGTTGGGGTCTGGGGGCAACCAGAGTGGAAGGAAAAGAGGGGGGCTGAGCACCAAACAAGGAGCCTGGACTCCTGAGGATGCTTCAGCTCAGCTCTGCTATGGTCCTGTCAGGTACCTCTGGGTGTTCTGGTGAACTAAAGGACTAGGGACTACTAAAGACCATGGCAAAGTCTTGTTTACAAATAGATTCCCCAATGCAATGGATAAAAGAAAATATAAATCAGAGAGAAGCTTTTCTGGCTGGACATCTCATAGCAAAGAGTTGGTGTATTGGCTTTTTAGAGTCCCATCTTCTCATACCAAAATGGATCCAAGTCTGCTGGGAGTCAGTTTATAACTTTAGAAGACAAGAACCAGACCGTGCAGCTCAGCACCAGTAACTCCAGTGACTGCAGTGGAGTTGAGCCAAGGAATTTGGCAAAGAAAGGCAGTCAGGGTGGTCCTAAATGATATCAGGCAGGGGTAAGAACCCCTCACTTCTGCTGCCCTTCTCCTCCAACTGCCAGGGCAGCTCAGCCAGACCTTCACCCACCACGTCAGCAGCTGAGGGCTCTGCAGCCAGTCTCTACAGACTGCTCTGCAGGGCTGCAGAGGGTGTCCCACCCCACTCCCTGAATCATTTCCTGCCTCCCTCTCCCTTCTCTGATGGCAAAGCATTTCCTGCCTCCCTCTCCCTTCTCTGGTGGTGAATGGAAGGGAAAAAGCCAGGCAGAAAGAAAAAGTACCAGCACAGAGAGGGGAGATGCTGGATTGCCCCCCAGTGACGAGTCACAGGCAGCACCTCCTCCAGTAACATGTGGCAGGACCACGCACCATGGTAGGGACCATTCTTCAGCCTCCAAGCCCCTTCCTCTCACTTGTAAAGGGCAGAAAGCCCTGGCCACGTGAGTCAGGAGCTAACCTTGTCCTCTGCCTCTCCTCCTGCACAGGTAGGAGCAGGACACGGGTGCTGCAAGGGTTTGCACAAAGAGAAAGAGGGGGAGCAGGCTGGATCTGCCAGTGGGAGGGAGCAGCTTTAGCTCTTGGGTGAGTTTGCTCCAAATGGCCTCTCTGAGACTGAGCTCCAATGCAGTGGAGGCAGAAATAAACCTGCAAAGGGCTTTTTGTCCTAAATGATGCTCTGACACAACAGTGACGTGTGTACATGTGACAAACTTGTTGGGGAGATGAGCAGAAACAAGCCCAGGCTGAAGTATGCTACAGCCTGAGACATCCTGTCCAAGGCTGCTGCATCTCCTGTCAGAAACTGTGGGACTGTTGCATAATGCTGAGAGCAACCTCACACCATTCAACATTTAACATGTGCTGGAGGCAAAGCTTTAGGAGTTCCAGTTCAGCCGTGGGGTGTGGGGTCATGGGGACAGAATCTGGGCCAGCCCTGGTCTGCAGGTCATTGGTTTGGAATCAGCAGTTTGGAGTCAGCCCACAGCTGAAGCTGGGAGGGGCACAGCTGCCCTCAACTGCCTACAGGGGTGTCCATCCCATCATTGTCAGGCTCAGGAGAAAAGGGAGGCTTTGGGGAGGTTGAGGGTTTTTCTGTTCAGGCTCCTACTTCTCTCAATCCCTGGAGAGCCTGGTTCACCCCCCCTGCTTTTGGGGGTGCTTTCTTGGGTGCTGTGACTGCTGCATGTTCCCTGGGGTGAGAGGGACTTTGTGGACTTTGTTTTGCTGTTGGTATTAGTTTGGCTGTTTCATTATTTCTGTTCTGGTTTCAACCTGTGGGTTTCTTCTCCTTTTCCTGATTCCTTTCCCACCTAGGGAGGGGCCATCAGGTGGTGGAACAACTGCTGTAGTCCAGCCCTGGCTTTGGGCTGACCCTCAGTAGGATGCAGGATGGGTGCATTTCACTGTGCTGCTGGTTTCCCAGGGCTCTGGTGGGGCCAGAGCTGAGGGTGGCTTTGCTGTGGTTAAATCCTCTAAAATCCCCCATCCCTTGGAATAACCAGACATGTCCCTTGAGACCTCAAGTGAGGGCAGTTCTCCCTTGCACAGATTAAAAACCACTTTCCTTGGATCTGGGGCTGGGTACAGCCAGCAGTGCTCTGCTGCCCCTCATACCCCTCCACCCACCTGCCATGCAGCCTCCTGCTTCTTCTTCCAGGCCTGCACCTTCTGCTCTAATCCCTGGTAGCCTTTAACTACAGGATGCTAATTTGATTAAAAAGCTGAAAATAGCAAGATGTCTGTCCCACCTACAGTTAAATTTGGTAATTTACCTTGTCCATCCTCCTTTTCCTTTTCTAAGTGTTGTTCTTTGTATGGTTCCTCATTCAGAGAGGGATCTCCTTGGGTGCTCTCCTGTACTTGATCACCAAGGGCTGGGTGCACTGAGCTGCCTTAATTCATCATTATTTAGTGCCTGGAACGTTGGTTGCTGCCCAGGTCGTGTGGTGTCTCCCTGCTCTTCCAAAAAAACACTGTCACTCCCACAACTGCAATGTCAGAGAAGTCAGCAATGAAAAGCTGGAAGAAATCTCCCTCCCCAGCACCATCTCAACTCTGTCCTGCTGGCAGGAGCTCCTGGGAATGGCACAGCACGAAGCGAGGAGCCTGATAAATAGACCTGAGACACTCTCTTTGGGTGTGCTATTATTAGAATCACAGACAACAAATTGGAAATCCAGCATTTATCTGCATCTATTCTGAGTGTATTAACTGTGTTGACTGTAGCTGTATTGATTATCCCTTGGAGCAGCTTGGGAGAGCTGATATCATGATACAGCACAAGGGCTGTGTGGAGAGGTGGAGCACAGGGTGCTTGGGTTGCCAGCAGAGCTTTGGCCAAGGTGCCTGTAGGGATCTCTTGCTGCAGGAGTCATCTGCAGCTCAGTGGTGTGCACCAGTGTCATCTCCTGGTCGTTGGGAGAGGTGGGTGAGGCCACCTCACAGATGGAATTTGTGTAGGAAGGGAAAATGGAAGGCTTTCAGTTTTCCCAGGAGATCTCCATGCTCATTTCCAGCACGCCTGCCATGGTGGGTGAGGGCCTTGCTCTGGCTAAGTGCCCAGAGGACAGAGCTGAAGTTGCCTTGCAAACAGAGTGTGCAACACAACTCTGAGGTCTCCATCCTTGTTTTCAGCTGCTCTCTGCTTCCCTACTTTCTGAAAGGAGAATAAGGGAATTAAATGTTCCAAAAAGTCACTTGGAAGACACCTAGTGGCCTTCAGTTCACTACCTGACCCCCCAAAAAAGGGAACTTTTCCATGTCCAGAGCTCAGCTCCCCACATTGTGTTTGGTTCACTCCACTGCGTGTTGTTTCACTCTCCTTAATCCTCCTGTGTTTGCAGGTACCACCACAGAGCCCTGGAGAGGAGCTGGGGAAGCACTGGGGAGTAGCCTGGAGCCACAGAGCACACATTGGAAGGTGGAGAGCACCAAGAAGGGAGCAGGCACAACGAGCAGGAGACCTGAAACGTGGTGCTCCAAAGCCCACTGAGGTTGGTTGGGAAGTTTGTGAAGCCCAGCTGCTCAGCTTCTCCTCTTCTTCCTCACTCCCTTCATCCATGGTGTTTCTTCTGGGTTTTTTCACTCCCCTACAGCACTCCAGCTCCTCTGAAATCCCTCCACTACCCGTGTGCTTGGTTCTTCCATGTCTTCTGAAACATTCCTCTTCCTCTCCACGCCTGCAGTGTGAGCATCTCAGCTTTACCCTTCTCCTTCCCATCCCACATTCCAAGGTAATTCCCCAGGCCTGCAGGCAGGCAGTTGCACGGCAGTGCTGCCAGGGGTGACTGTACCACACACAGGGTGGCAGGACAGAGCTGAGATCCAGCCCCAGGCTGCTCCTGCCGTGTTGGGAAGGGGCTTGGCAGCCCTGGAAACCCAGAGGTTCAGTCGTGGTTGAATGGAAGTGCCACATGAAGGAACATAATCCCTTGCCTTTGTTTCCTGCCACCTTTTAACCCCTTCCCTCTGATCCCTTTTGCCTCTCCAGAGCTTTAATCTCTCCTCCAGACCCCTCCTCTCTGCATCCACCCTGCCCCTGCTCTGCCAATGCACATGCCCCAAAGCCTCCTCTCTGTTCAGCCCCAAAATCTACAAAATTTAGAAACCCCAGAAGAGTTTGTGCCAAGGGGATTTTGTTTCAGTGACTTATAGGGGCAGATGAGCAAATTGCTTGTTTTTCTCTGGCTGCATTCACTTGCCTTGCTCCAGGTAACCTAATCCTGTTTTGGTTTTTTTAACTGTTTTCTATCTTCTCTCAGTCATGGCCACTTTTTTTTTCCTCCCTCACTACCTGTGTTTCTAAAACAACATTGGACTGTTTATTTTAGAGAACTCAGAAACGTTGGTTTTAAGCCAGAGATAGTGGGGTTTGGACAAAAGGTGCCCTTGTAGAACACAGGGAGTGTCTGCACCACTCCATTCCTGAGAGCTCTCCAGGGAAGAAGTCACCTGTACAGTGCACAGGTGCTGCTCAGGTTCAGCCAGCACCCCCTGTCACCTGGAATCACCCCCTGATTTTACCAGCGAGCTGCCTGGAAACCTTCTGGCTTCAGCACATGTCTTGCTGCCCATGGGCACTTCACTGTTTTGGACGTGGTAGTTGGCTGCTATTGAGTGTGGGGACTCAAGCTCAAAGGGCAGTCACTTTTTCAGTGGAGTGTCCTCACTGGGTGCTGAGCACCTGCAGGACTGAACACCAAAGAATGCTCTGGTCTGAGCAGGACCAAACCATATTTTGCAAAATAATAGCAATAATAGAACCAGTAACACAAAGATGAATGAACAGAGCACTTGGGTGAATTGACAGAGCCTGGAGCAGCTGCCCAGAGAGGTTGTGGAGTCTCCTTCTCTGGAGAGATCCCAAACCTGCCTGGATGCCACCCTGGGCACCCTGCTGTGGGTGAGCTGCTGGAGCAGGGGGGCTGGATGAGATGATCCCCAGAGGTCCCTTCCAACCCCACTGTGCTGGAATTGTGTGAATGAATGATTCATATAATGGCTGTGCTTTCACTCTTCCCCCTGGTTTTCCCTTGGAAGTAAGTGTGGAGCCCCTGCATGCATTGATGCTCAACCATCACCACCCCTGGGTGTGTTTAAGTCATGTAGCCCTGGTGCTGAGGGACACAGCTCAGCAGTGGACTTGGTAGGGTGAGGTCACTGGTGGGACTCGCTCTTAAAGGTCTCTTCTGACCTGAATGATTCTGTGATGAAACGTGGAGTAACCAGCAGCCTGCAGAGAGAGTTGCAGCCCTAGTCCGTGTGTGGCTGTTGCATGAGAGGAAGAGCCACGTGAGGTGCCCATCTGAGGCAGACTGTGCAGCCACCACTTCTGCTCTAACCACTCCCTATTTGCCCCGGGCTCTGTTAGCCAGGAAGACTCCTGGAGCATCATACAAAACCTCAGATGGGGTGTAGGAACACCAGGGAGTTGTGTCACAGGCTCCCTCGTTGGGCAGAGTGAGATCCTCAGGCTGGAGGGAGCGTGTGCAGTGTGAGGTGCTGCAAGTCCTCAGTGGTGGACCCACCAGTGCCTCGCTGCAGCGGTGATTAATCATTTAGGCCCTGATCCTGCAAACATGCATGAGTTTAATGTTACTACTGTGAGTAATCCCCTTGCTTTCCAATTAGATTAGTCACAGTCTTAACACTTGGCACGTGAATAAATGTTTGCAGGGCAAGAGCCCTATTTATGGCCTGATCTTGCGAATTATTACTGTCTAGCACGGTGCCTCCGTTCCTGAAGAGTTTCACCGGTGCTGGGAATAAGAGGGAGGGGGAATAAACCCACCAAACAACCCAAAACCTCCAACATTCCCCTGAATTGTGAAAACTGGGGTGGTTGCAGGCTTAGATCTGCTGTAGGGTGTGTGTGGCCAGCTCTGCATGGTGTAGGTCACAGGTAGACAGAGCTGCCTCGCCGTGGGTGCGTGGCTGCTCCGGGCTCTGGTGCCGTCGATGGTTATTCCTGTCCTAAGATTTAGGTCTCCCATCTACAGTGTGAATGGAATTTTTCTCCTTTTTTTTTTTTTTTTTTTCTTATCAAAGAAACAGAGATGGAATCTGTTTTGCCAGGTTAGGGCGAAGAGGAGAAGGAACCCAATAAGCAGCTTGCAAATGTAAATCCCCAGCCTAACGAAATTCCTCGGGGCTGCGGCGTCCTTTGGGCGAGCCGGAGCTGGGGCTGTTTGTGAATGTACCAGCGCTGCACATCAGGGCTGCATTGTGTTTGTATGAATGGGGGTGACATGTGCGTGCCCACAGGTCCACGTGAGAGAGGTGGGGTGAGGAAGGAAAGGATATTTTTAAACCCAATCTAGAGGGAGAAAGTGGAAGCTGCGGCTTCACGGAATGCGAGCGGG
>NW_008590590.1:2573-8062 GCF_000691845.1 Merops nubicus | reverse complement strand
GACCAAAGACGAGGGGGTTCTGGGGGTCGCGGGTGTGCAGGAGGAAAACATCCTCTGCAAAGAGAGGGGTGGGTGAGGCTTCCAGGAGCTGGGGCACCAGCCCAGGGATGCCAGCGGGCGTCCTCGCCGCCGTGACCGCCGCCCTGGGCCGTCTGGGAAGAGCGGCAGCAGAGCAGTGCGGCTGCAGGCTGCAGACCGGGCTGTGCCCTCACCCAGCTGGTCGAAGTGAGTCTCGGTGCCCTGAGGCCCGGGGATGGAGCACACCAGGCGAGCCTTGAGGAACGTACTCCAGCGGTTGATGAGGCTGCGCTTCCCTCCGACGTCATTCTGCCGAGCACCAGGAGCCAGGCTCAGACCAAGCTCTCCAAGCATCCCCCACCTCCACATGCTCCACCATCCTTGCGGCAGGACGCCCCCAGCCCTGAGCCCCCTGCTCTGTGGTAGGTGTGTGGGGACAGCCTCGCACGCTGCTGTTGGCCCCTACTTGAGATGCCCCTTGGCCCAGAGGAGGTGAAAGCCCACCTGGTGGCACACCTGGCTGTGGCATGCCGGCCTTTGGTGACTGACCTTGCAGACCCGGGCCACCCTGGCATGGATGTGCCGCCTCTCCCACTGCCCAGCTTCCATGGCCGTCTCACGAAAGAAGATGTAGACCTTGTCATCGTGGGGATTGTAGGTATCAGGGATGGCGTAGGCACCAACGAACGCAGGCTCTGTGGGGGAACGAGCAGCACAATATGGCCCTGCGCCCTCATCTGACCCTGTCGTACTTCCCTTGGAAGTTCTTGGGGTGAGATGCTGAGGGTACGCAGGGTGCCCCATGGAGACCCTGCTGCCTGGAAAGCAGAGCCCCATTCCTGGTGCCCAGGCTGCACAGTGTGCGGAGCATGGCTCTCACCAGAGGCTTCATCAGTGTTTCCACCCAGAGAGGAGAAGCAGGGCATATCGCTAAGCTCTGGCCCCAGTACTGGCCCCAGCCCCTCCTCAGCAGACAGGAGAGCCCCCCATGCCCCACGGGTCCCCCTGCTCTTACCGTGCAGCCAGTGGTCCTGGTTCTGCTCCGTCCGGATGTAGCTCTGCTCAGCCCCGTGGATCCAGGTCCGGAAGAAGGCAGCGCTGCTGCCCATGAAGTCACTGGATGTGCCCGAATAGAGCTCCCCATCTGTGGCATCAGAGGAGTGGTGGTGGGCAGCGGTGCTGCTGCTGGAGGTACCCTGGCAGTACCCATTCTCATGCCCCTGCGTTCTCGGAGGCTCAAGGAGAGTGGAGGTGCCACAGTCTGGCTGGGAGCCTCCTGCAGACTCGTGGCTCAGCGTGGCTACTGGCCCCCAACCCGCCTAGCCCTGCCACGCGCCCCCTGCTCCATCTTGAACCTGCATCTGCCATCCTGCGTGGGACCCGTGGGGCCAGGGGCGGACGGGGCAGACCTGGGCTCTGCGGGCTGGCTCCTCTCACCTGCACCAGCTCGGGCACCCGCCCAGCGCTGCAGCACATGCAGCAGAATGGGGCACAGGCCCTGCTGCCAGCAGCCCCCAGCATCCCCCCCCTTCCAGCATCGTCTCCACTTCTGCTGCCTCTTACCAACGAGGAGCCCTGTGAAGGGTTCATGGGGGCTGTATGGGCACCGGCCTCGCCCCGATTCCAGAGAGTGGGTCACCAGCTGCATGGGGGGAGCCCCGGGACCCTGCCAGAGCCAAAGGGGAGGTGTCAGCCCAAGAAGAGGCTGTAAACAAGCCAGGCATATGGAGAAGGGTGGGAGGGAGGCTGCTGTGCTCCTCTTTGGAGTGCGTGGGTTGCAGGAGGGGGCTGCCAGGGCCAGGTTCATCCCCATGGGGCACCCTCACCCTTGCCATGTGCTTCTGCCCAAGCTCCAGGGCTCCCTCTCCCCACCACCCCGTGGGAAGAGGACGGGGACATGCTTGAGGGGTCTGTTGCCACCTTCTGCAATAGGAACATGGCTAGCCAAGGTGTCCCTCACCTTCCCCCTGGCTCCCAGCTGGATAAAGGCACAGACGGGCTGGTAGGAGCCAGTCCCACAGGCAAACACGTGGCTCCTGTTGAAGGGCTGGAGGAGTCGGATGAAGTTGGCACACTCTGTCTGCTCAAGGAGAGATGTTTGGTAGTGGGCTGAGGCCAGGTCTGGGCACTCATGCCCAGCCCTGTGGTGTGTCCGCTCATGATACGGGAGCCTGGCCAGATCCTGCCCCAGCAGCTGGCAAGCTGAGCTTAACTCTGGCTGGCTCAACACCCTCAGCCCAGGCAGAGCCCATGCTCCCTTTTGGGATGATGTGGGTGTTTAATATCCACGACAAACTGCCAGAGGCCATGAGCTGCCAGCCCTGCTTACCTCCACGTTCTTCCCTGCCAGCTGGCAATGCTCCACCTGCTCCCTGGAGGCAGGCCAGAAAATCTGCAACACAGAGACACCCCACCACCACCATCATGTAGCCCCTGCTTCCCTCCACCTGCGTTGGCTGGCTCCCCTGGGCATGGGTGGGAATAGGCTGGGCCAAAAGGTGCTGCCAGGATCGGTGAGGACGTGGGGCTGCTCTGCAACAGGTCTAACACCCCTTTGGGTCGCCAGGGCCCAGCAGAGCCCAGTAGGCAGCCCGCCAAATAGGCTCAGAGCAAATTTGGCGTGAGGACAGACAGAGCCTGGGTGGGCCACGGCACACCCAGTCAGTGGGCAGGCTCTTCTGGACGCCGGCCCGTGGGAACGCCAGGCTGCAGAGCCTTGATGGGCTTTCCTTTTGCTGGGCTCGAGCTGCACACCCAGCCAGCAGGATGTCTTGGGATGACATTAGTGGACTGGCTACTGGGTGGCTGTAGATCTGGGAGCAGCAGCAGGGGCTCGGTGTGGTTGCAGAGCTCCGGGCACTACCCTTCCACCCGTGCCTGAGGTCCAGCCAGGTCTCCTCTCCTGGCCAAGCCACCTTGTCCCTCATCAGTCAGTCTGTCCCAGAGGGGCTCAGCACCGCCAGCCGTGGGTTGACCCCACTGATTGAGACATCCTGGTGTAAATGTGTCCCCATTGGTGCTGGCTCCCAGCTCGGAGCGCATCCACCTCCACGCCCCAGCACTGGAACAGGGAGCGGTTCCCGAGGAGGAAGAGACCATCCTGTCCAGGGTGGTGCTCCCACTCTCCTTGCAGCACTGACCTTCTCTGGCTCTCTGTTGGGATGGTCTAGGTGGAGCAGGAAGATGTGGTTTTTTGCTCCCACCATCAGCCAGGCCCTGTCATCATCTACCAAGAGGGCTTGGAAATCCATCCTGTCCCCTGAGGCCAGCAACAGGTGAGAGCTGTTGGATTTCAGCAGATCTGAGGGGCACAAGGTGGTAGAAGAGGAAACGCATCCATGAACAATACAGCGAGCAGCCAGAGGCCCTGTGTTCCCCCTCCCTAGGACAGCCCTGGCTACGTAGCCCGGCCCCAAGGGAACCAACTCTCCTCCCATGGCCTTAGCAGAAGAATGCCACCCTTAGTGCCCCAAACTTCACCAGGAAGCCTCCTCCCATGAGCCTACCTAGAGGAAACAGTGAGTCACGCCTAAAAAGAGGAAGACCACCCTGATCTTGCCCTGGGCTGGTTTGCAGGGCATGGGGCATGACAGTGGTCAAGCCCAAGGACCGAGGTTGCTCAGCTCCCAGCCTGCCTATCAGAGGAGCTCTTGGAACCCCAAAGCCTTTACACCCCAAAACTGTGGGAAGAAGGCTGAGGATCAAGTAGACTTGCTTGCTGTAACTCCCAGCACACTTTCCCCAGGCTTCTGATCAAGAGAGTTTACATTAAAAAGGCTTTGGCTATTTGCTGGGGCAAAGCATCCCTCTAAGGAGAGACTGTGTGGAGACATAGCCATCACAGCCCAACCTGGACACCTCTCTCCTTCACCCACCTCAAGTTTTCAGCCTGTGAAGTGTTGGCTGGGCTTTACCACACACAGGGATGGGCAGGCAGAAGGGTGCACCAGGACAGACAGGTAGATGGATGGCCGATCCCTGGCCTAAGGAGCTTGGAAGGAAAGTCTCCAGCTGTGCCCCAGCTGCCACTGTGATCCTTCACCTACCACCCCCCCTTTTCATAGAGTCATAGAATATTTGGGGCTGGAAGGGACCTATAAAGCTCACCTAGTCCAACCTCCCTACAGTGAGCAGGGACATCTCCAGTTAGAGCAGGTTGCTCAGAGCCCCTGCTACATCCTGAAAGAGCCCAAATCCAGCATTAGGCTCAGGAAAAGAGCTTTTAAGAGCACTGCTTTGGCACTGCTGGAGGGAAGAGCCACCTTGCCAAGGGCAAAAGTGTGCCATGGACCCAGCACACTGCGTGGGAGTAGAGAGGATGCAACAGGAGAGGCTCTGCTGCTTTGACTTGAGCTCGTCCTGGGCAGAAGCCAGCGAGGCGGTGGGGGGGTGGCCAGCATGACTCCTCCAGCACTGTTACAGACGTGTGGGTGTGCAAGAGGGACAATAAGCTCCTGTCTCTTGGTTAATCACTCCTCAGACAACATCCCCAGGGCCCGTGTCGGTCCGTGATGTGCAGCACCAGGTTTCAGGGCTGGTCGCACAGGACGTGGGCTTGCAGCAGCTGCCTCGCCAGCCAGTGCTGGCTCCCAGGGGTCCAGGCAGGAGACACCCCCACCGAGGTGGCCCACAGAGCTTCCAAAAATGCTCCCACATGGCTTTCCTCCTCAGCAGTGGCAAGAGCTGGCCTGCGGTGGGGTGAGGTCCGGCTGCCCCGGCCAGGCTGCTCTCAGCTTTGGTGCTGTGCAGAGGAGGGGGCTGGGGAAGGGGAGGTGGGCACGGGCTGTTGTGGGATAGGGACTGGAAAGCTGGGCTGATCTGCAAGACCCATGGCTGAAAAGTAACCCCAAACCGTGTGGATGGAAGCTGTGTGTCAGGATTCACAGAGTCACAGAATCATAGAATCACTGTGGTTGGAAAGGACCTCTAGGATCATCAAGTCCAACCTTCCTCCCCTCCATTTCCCTCAGGAGGGGAGGGAGAGGAACGGTGCAGGGGAGCTGATGCTGGCAGGGTGTCCGGGAGCATGGGTGGCCGTGCGGCTGCGGGTGCACATGGAGTGTACGTGGGCACGGACACGGACACGGGCACAGCTCTGCTCCAAGGGACCCCCTGACACAGGCGCTTGCGTCGCTCTTCCTTCCACCCCATTTCCAGGGCAGAGGGGAAGTGGGGCCGGTGCCTTCCAGCTGGAAATGCACTGACGTCGTTCATCCCTGTGGGGGAAGGACCTGCTGGGCCAGGAGTGGTGGGCAGCGGCCCTGCGTGGGCACGGACACGGACACGGGCACAGCTCTGCTCCAAGGGACCCCCTGACACAGGCGCTTGCGTCGCTCTTCCTTCCACCCCATTTCCAGGGCAGAGGGGAAGTGGGGCCGGTGCCTTCCAGCTGGAAATGCACTGACGTCGTTCATCCCTGTGGGGGAAGGACCTGCTGGGCCAGGAGTGGTGGGCAGCGGCCCTGCCCCGAT
>NW_008590590.1:0-2560 GCF_000691845.1 Merops nubicus | reverse complement strand
TGGCGTTTCCTTCTCCCCTTCCGCCAGGGTCAGAGCTCCGGCTGCTGCGGGACACGAATTCTCCCAGCTGTGTCAGGGAGCTCTTGGCCCTCCTCCCGCTCCCACAGGACTTGTGCACAGCTCCACGTCTCTCCCCCCTACCCTGGGGTGCCAAAGGGCTCTCCTCTGGGTGTTGCGGCTATGGGGGGAGCAGATTTCCAGGTCAGTTCCCACCAGCTGAATGGGAATAGCAGCTGAATTCCTGTCCTGCCTGTGGGCCATTGTCACCGCCTGGTCCCCAGTGGGCTGCTGTGCATCGCCCACCCTCCTGTGTCTGCCAGCGCTCCCAGAACCTGCCTGATCCGGAGGGAAATGTCAGGCAGGGCACTCGGGAGTCAGGATGGGGAGGGAGGTCCAAGGTTCATCCAGTGCATGAGTGTAATTAAATGCTGTGGGGACAAAGCTGGTTCCAGGGAACTGGCACTGGTCACCCTTTGACCTACACCAGCCCCACCTGAGGACAGCTTTGGGCAGGATGATGGAGGAGCCCTCCCTGCTGCTGTGACAGTACGTGGGAGGACCCAGGTAGGACTCGGTGTCCTGCGCTTGCACCATGAGTCCTCTGACAGGGTTACTGAGCACGAGGGGCTGAGCTGGATCCTGGCATGGTTCCGCTCCCTCCCCAAGGGGACATGGAGTGCCGTGGACGCAGACCCTGCGCGTGGAAAACTACTGCACACAAAGCAGCCTCTGCTCACCCCCAGCCCAGATCAGCACACACGGGGTTCAATCCAGGCCCTGGCCCCGAGGCAGGGAACCCCGTGGCCTCAGCAGCAGCTGCCCCATGGGTAAACCAATGGGTCAGCCCCAGGAAACATCCTCTCCTTTGTGTTCGGGAGCTCCCAAGGCCACCGCAGTTTTCTTTATCACCGGGACCACTGTAACCACCCTGTCCCATCCATCACCTCTGCCTTCCCCTGAACTACAGCATCCTCAGCACAAGGTGACCCCAACCTTCTTGGGGTCACAGCCCGGCTGTGCCGAGGGACATCCTCCCCCTTCCCCAGCCAGCAGGCAGCCCACGCTGTGGAGGGGATCCCTGGAGCCCAGGAGCAGCTTGGTGCTAAATGAGGCTCCGGCACCACTCTGCCGTTGGCCGATACGAGTCATGCCAGGGCAGTTTTGGTGCTGATAACAAGAGAGCCACCAGCCTCTGCACGTCCTCAGCGGCAGTGGCTTCTGGGTCCTGCCTGGCTGGGCTGGCTGCAGAGCACAGGCTGGCAGAAGAGCAGTTTGCCAGCCCCGAGCTGTGCCTGCGCTGGGCTCCGCAAGAGGCTCTGGGAGGCAGGCTGTGGTTGTGGCTTCAGCACTGCTCAACGGCCTCGGAAAGCAGAGCAGCTCAGCTCCAGACAGTGCCAGTGCTGGCCCAGCCTCACCCAGCTTGCCCGGAGCCTGCTGATATTCTAAACCTCCTTCTGGGCTCCTCGGAGGGCGGGAGCCACTGCTGCTCTTCCTGGCCCCGTGCCCCGTGCCCCGTCCTTCCTTCGCTCTCCCAGCCGTCGGTGCTGTCATTTCCTTCTGGTGAGCCTGCTTGCGTCTTCTCCCCCCGCCCCGCCGAGGGCTCTGCCTGCCTCCCCCATGCTGGGAGATGAGGACAGGCTTGATCCTATAGATGGATTCTCAAAGACCTCCTCTTAGGTGTTGGGTTTTTTTTCTTTTTCTCGTATGGGTTTTTAAACCTAAACTTCTCAAGGCGTTGTGTCCTTGAACCTGCCCTGTGCTGTCTGTGAGTCACATCCCCTGCCATTGTTCACGTTGTCCTTGAGCCCTCCTGATGCTGGGAGCTTCCTCTTCTGCCTCTGCCCAAGACTTGAAGGCTTTTGGCATGTCTCGTCCCAGCACGCTGTGGGGCTTTGAAGTCAGCAGTGCCTCTGCCCTCCTGCTGCCCCAGCAGCCTTCCTCTGCCTTCTCCATCTCCAAGGAAAAATGGGCTCTGCACCGTGTTTCCGAGCTGGGCTATCAAGTGGGACCATCTTCCCAGAGGGATATCCTGCATCCTTGGAAGGACCAGCCCTCTCCAGCCACAAGCTGAGGACATCCTACACTTTGCTGCCTGCAGAGCAGCTGCTCAGGGTGATGGAGCATGCCAAGAGGATGGCCCCAGGGCTCAAGGGCGATGCCCCTGGAAGCTGCAGTGCTACCCTACGGATACGGAACAGGGCTGGCTGAGCCTCCAGGGCAGCTCTGGGGATGAGCTGAGCTGCCCGCACTTCCAAGCAACTTGTTCTTTTTCATATAGAAAAAGCTGAAAGTGGGTAAATTGGCCAAGTCCTGCTACATGTCCATGGGAGAGTAACCAGCTAGCAGGGCTCTGCACTAACTGCTCAGGTCCTTGCCCTGCAGAGACCCTTTGCCTAGAGACTCCCTTTCTGCACTTCTCTGCTCTGTGCTCTGCTACCTGCCAGTCTGCTTCTCTTGCACCTTCAGCTCACTGAGAGCAGGGCCCCCTTTGCATCGGGCACAAGAAGAGCAAAGTGCGCCTGCCTTGAAGAGTTCCTGAACAGGCAAGACAGATGTGGGG
>NW_008590589.1:0-17265 GCF_000691845.1 Merops nubicus | reverse complement strand
AGCTCTCAAGCTATATTTAAGCAATTTGAACCCACTAAGCTGTACAGCTTTCCTCTCAACATACCTCTCTCCAGCTTCTCAAAGTCAAGACATGAACAGACTAGAAAAGAAAAAGAGAAAAGTTAGTTATTTCCAATTGCTCATGCAGCTTGTGGTATCCCACAGACCCCCCTGAGTATATGGGTACAGATCAAGCTAAGTAAAGCAACCCTCAAGCTTGGCATGGCAGGAATAAATTGGATGTTTATACTTAAAAGATTCTTTACATGGCCTGACAGCCCATCTGCTCCAAGATACTACCCCTCAATTCTTCCCCAACTTAAGGCCATCTCCTCTTGTCCTATCACTTGTTACTTGTAAGAAGAGACCAGCACCCAGCTCTCCACAACCTGCTTTCAGGGAGCTGGAGAGAGTAATAAGGTCTCCCCTCAGTCTCCCCTCCTTTTCTTCAGGTTAAACAACCCCAGTTCCCTCAGCCAGTCCTCACAAGACTTGTGCTCTAGACCCTTCAGCAGCTTTGTTGCCCTTCTCTGAACCTGCTCCAGCACCTCAATGTCTTTGTTGTACTGAGGTGCCCAAAACTGAACACAGCACTCCAGGTACAGCCTCACCAATGCTGAGTAGAGCAGGATGATCACTGCCCTAGTCTTGCTGGCCACACTTATTTCTGACACAAGCCAGGGTGCTCTTGGCCTTCTTGGCCACCTGAGCCCACTGCTGGTTCCTATTCAGCAAGTTGTTGATGAGTACCACGAGGTCCTTTCCTGCTGGGCAGCTTTCCAGCCACCCCTGAATCACATCTCCACAGGATAAAAAATTTCCCTTCTCCACACAATGGGCTCCCACCAGTAGTGAACACACTGTATTTTTATTAAAAAACCTCCCCATGTTTACCTTGGTTCCCAGGTAAAAGATCTGACCACCACAGCTGCTGATGGACTGATAACAAGCTTTCTCTCCAACCAATGCCTACAGGGAGAAAAAGGACATGTGAGTAAAACTGCTTTTTGGTTTTTGTAATATTTCCCAAGAAATACACATATACTGGAACTTTGGAGACACTTTGTAATGCAGAAATCAAGATGAGGACTGGGAGAGAACACCACAGGTCCTGCAGAACATAGGAAAAGGTACATTTCTGATCCTCTGAGCAATGGGGAAAAAAAACTAACACAAAAAAAGCTTCCCATTAGAAATTGTCCTTGAGTCAGTTGCTCTGGAGTAGGTTGTCTTGCAATTCCTACTGAAATGCAGGGAAAGGGATTGCCTGTTTCATGTCCTCAGTTATTTCAAAATAGTGGTACAGATTTCAGATCTTATCTGCCACTTAGAGTCTGTGACTTAAGCAGAGATCTTTTCCAGACTCACAATAGCTTTTTAACAGGCAGCACTTATTTGGGCCCAACAGTTCTTCATGCTAAATGTCTCTGGCTTTGATGATAAAACTCCAGAAGCCCTCCCAGGGCACAGCAGAGTTTCTGAAGCTGAGTGAAAGGCTCTGATTAACAACCTATCCCAGCAAGGAGAGCTTGTGTACCACTGTAGCACCAACCCCTTGTGGTTGCCAGTCTTCTGTGAGGTTGAGCCTGACAATGCTCAACGTGGAAGGCAGTACATAAACTAACTTAGAAAAAAATCAGAAGGTGGAGCTTAGTTTTTCTCAGTACACATCTGGAGCAGAAAGAACAGCAGCAATGCTGGCAGTGTGAACCCAGAGAAGCAGCAGCTCTGTTGATCTAAAGGCTGCCAAGACTTCTCCTAGGTCTGGAGTAAGCCCTCTGTTCCTTGGTGCTTAAAGGGAACTATGACAGAGAGCTCTTTTTGGGAAATCCTGCCATCCTTCATTGAAGACACTTCTCCTTGGGCTTCTGGAGCCCAGTTATGACTGTAAACTGGGCTTGAAATTGCAAATCCAAACCACAGAACCACATGAGCCTTCTGCTAGTTGTTTGGGCCAGCAAGTCTCAGAGGCCTATAGCAGAATTGAACAGGAACTATATCATCCAGCTGTAGAATTTCAGAACCCCTGGGCTGTTGCTGGTGAAGCACTGGGAAGCTTGAATACAAGGATGGAAAGCCCTTTCTTACATGCACTCTTGGAAAACTATTTCCAAAACAGAGGAATTGATTTACTGAAAGCAATAACTTGCCCCACAACTATGGCTTTAAAAAAAAACCCTCCACAATGCTATAGCAACACAATTGTACCACATCAGTGAGTGAGTCTGCTGCAGAAGGCACAGGAGGGTTACAGGAGCCACCAAGTTGGAACCTTCACAACTGTGCATGCTTACATAGACATTTCACTGCATCCAAATATTTCTGTCTGCCTATGCTTGGATGTTTTGTGTCTATACATATATGGATTTAGGATACCCTGTAGGAAGTTAGTGTGAGTTTTGTCACTCTCAAATTTCTAACTCAGTCACTGTTTGATTAGAACACATTCTACTAGTCAAATAAAAGAAAGATAAAAGAGGAAAGCAGCAGGTTGTTTGTGCCTACCAGGGCTTCACTGACGTTGCCTCCTGTAGCCAGAGATTTGAAGTGGCTGCTGTTGTAGACAAGCTGAACCTCTGAGATCTCTATGGTCTCCAGCTCCTCCTGGGTCTGACGGTCTATGACGTGCAGTTTCTCCACACTGTCCAGCAGCACTGCTGTCCTGGAGTTGATCCACTACAAGAGACAACAAATCACAGGTTTCAGCAGTGTAGATACAATCAGAGGCCAACTAAACAGGCTCTGGTTATGTCCCCAAGGAGCAACACTGGAAGTTCTAGGATGGCTAGTAGCTTGGCACCTCCTTCACAGAAAACATCTGCAGACAGATAGCAGCCCCCCAGAGATCCTGGTCCTCTTGGTGCACTCTTTATGCTCTAGCACACTATTTCCAAGGGTCTGAAAACCAAGACCACTGTAATACTTGTTCTCACATCCCTCAGGAAGTAAATATGGCATCAGGAGGCATTAAAGTAGCAGCACATCTGAGTCCAACCCAAAGCCTGCCATTCATATTCTGTGGCTTCTACTTTTATGTTCAAAGCCCTGCAAATAAGAAGTCTTTTTTCACTGCTTTTACAATATTTATTTTTCTTTAAACAGCCAAGCATATCAGTTAAACTTAACTCCAGCTGATGTGGATGTCCATTTTGGTATTTTGGCCTTTCAGGTTTTATTTGCTGTACTCTGTAAATATGTTTTAGGAGCTGAAATTTTTTTTTATTGAAAGCACCAAACAATTATGGTGCTTTAGCAACACTCATATATGGACACACTAGAATTTCACTGAATCAGTTACACAGAAATCTGCATTTTTTAGTGAAAATATAGAATAAGAATCTTTCTTGCCAGATTCTCTCTCTGTCTTCAAAATATTTCCTCAAGAAGGCTACCTCCCCTTCTCAAGAAAGAGCAATAGTGTTGCCTCCATGCCACCTATTTTTTTATCCTTTTCTCCCAGACAAACACAGCCCCTTCTTAGGCTACATTTTTAAAGCAAATAGTATGAAACTAAGAGCTATTGAGATACATTTCCAAGAAAACTAGTGAAAAAAAAAAAAGTTAACCATTCTACAGTACTGAGACTTACAGTGAAGTTGATGAGGTCATAGTGCAGATGAAGTTGTCTCTGCTTAGTGACATGTATTGCACCAGTATCATCTCTCTTGACCTGAAAGAGAAATTGGACAAGGCTAACTCAAACTCTAAGACTTTCTTCAGCTCAACCTCCCTGTTCCCCAAGGATGGCACACCAGCTCCAGAAGCCTGCAGCTCCCCTCAGACAAAGCATGCTGAGCACATCACAGCAGGACACATGCTGCTCAAATGGAGTCTAATGTCTCATTTCCAAAATCACTCCTGTCAGGGAGGAAACAGAGGCTCTGAGCAGTGGGGAGCAAAAATATATACCCTCTGCTAGATCAATTTTAAATTGTTTATTGGTGCTACAAGAGTTGTATGTCCTAAGCTGGCAATACATGTGCTCAAGGGATTCTCCCCCCCTGCCCCACCTCATCTATTACAGAAAGCAATTCAGTTTCTAAAAGGGGTGCAAACCTCCAGCAGTTGTACAGAGACCACCAAAGAAGGACAGACTGCCATTCACTGACTCCCAGGGGGTTCAGTCCCACTGGACTACTGAACTGAAGGGAGATGTTGCTCCCAGCCAAGGGTTATCTCTTGTTCTCTGCAGGAACTACTCTGCTTGCTGCTCGTAGCAGTCTGAGCTACAGAATGCTCATCTGAAACTGGCTTTAATTTATCATCACTAAAAGAAACATTCTGCACAGAAAAATAAGGAGGTTTTACCTTTTGACAATTTGGAGTACTGCAAGAGGGAGCTGAATTCAGGTAAGATGGCTGCACCACCAGCTGCAGCTGAGCTGGGTATCTGTGCAGAGGCTCATGCTACTGCATGCACAGACCTCTCCAGAAAGACAGGCTTAAGCATACACCCTTTTCTTCATGGCTCATGTTTTAAAGCAAAGAATCAAATGATATCTCAAATTCAGGTGACCTTCCTGAAAACAATCCACACTCTTCTACTTCCACTAGAAAGGAGATAAGCTGCACATCAACACTTTTGAAGCCCACAGAGCTCATGCCTCCAGATTCTGAGGGAGCAGCCCTGCTGCTGGCTGGTTTCTCAAGCTGGTTGCAAGCTGTGGACAACCCTAGCAGGCACAGATGTCATGTCACTGAGGCAGAGGCTCAGTCAGCTGAGCATGTGAATAAGAGGTGACTAAAGAGCAGCATAAACCAGCCAAGACTTACCAGAAGAAAGTGAACGACATCTCCTCGACAAAAGGCAAGCATGGGGTTCACAGAGCTCTGCACAGCCACGAAGTGCCACGCCAGAAGAGGGACACTAGAAGGGTCCATCTGGAACACAAAGAGCACAGCCAGTGTTTAGGAATGTGAGGCAGAACCTCAGTCCCAGGACACACACTGTTCAGCAGCTGCTGCTCGCTGGCTATGCCATGTCCACACCTCCTGGTCCCTGGCAGCAGAGCAGTGGCTTCTGCTCTTTGCTCCAGCCACACAGCTCAGGGGCAATGTGTGTCTCTTGGCAGAGTGGTTGGACATGCAGAATAAACACTAACTGCTTTAGGTAGATCCAATCTCACATGGACTGATGGACTACAACAAGCTGCAGCTTGCCAGCAGCCTCATCTCCACCCTCCCAATCTAACATATCCCACAACTTCCCCCAGCTGCTTCTCAGAGGAATTGTGACTAGTGAAAGCAAATAATCAATGTTTAGATGGCTGTTTAGTGCTCTAATTCCACTCTGTTTCTGTCCTTGCAACTAAGGGTTCTATAGTATAGTTCTTAGGTAAAGCAATGGCCCCAGTCTAAGGTGCTTAGAGCCATAATCAGGTCAACATCTCATCTGTGAGTGCATCCAGGGAAGACAAGAAGCTGAGGAGCTCCTGTGGTGATCCTCCCTCCCTGCTTATTGGAGAAATCCAGCATCTTCACATAGGTACAGCTGAAAGCAGCCTGTTCACCTCCTCTCTCACAAGCTGCACACTTCAGACCAACAAATTGTCACTGCAGTTCACTCTGTGATACCCAACACCCAGTCCTAATCCCATCCCCTAAACTCTAGGAGCTCTTAGTAGCCCTAACCCAAAAAGTGACTGTTGGGCTTCATTACTCACACGACCATAGGGAAAAGTCATCCACACTTTCAGAGATGGCTTCAGGCCAATAACCAGTATCTACAAGAAAAGCAAAGAGGCAAAATAAAATTTCTGAGTATAGACCAGGAAACTTCTCCTTTGTGATGTCTGTAAGCAGCAAGTTACCTTTGTTAGAGAGGCCATGGCCAGCAGGGAATATTGGGTGATAGGATGGTCCCTCAGCTCAACTTTTGCATGCAGTGGTTCAATACAGCAAACTTCACCCTTTGAGCCACTGAAGAGACATCGAGATTCACATGTCCTCACTCCCATAACCCTCCTGCAAAGAAGGGAAACCAGCTTGGTGGCCAGCTATCAAGAAGAGATCAGCCCAACAACCTCAGGAAATCTCAGGAGTGACCCTTCAATAGGTATTGTTTTTTTAGAAGTCCTTTTCACAGCTCCAGGGGTCACTTTTAGTGTGTCACTGGATGCAGTCCCATATAGCTGCTCAAATACCAACAAGAATTCCTTAAGATCTCAACAGTGAAGTTTTGGAAATTCCTGGACATGATCAGACTCTTTCACTGGCAATCCTTCCTCTTTGTCCCTCCTTCTCCTCTTGAAGAGGCCAAGAACAACACAGGCAGTTACTATAGGGCAGCTCTCACTACTGAAACAAGGAAAACCCAAAGGCAGCACTTTTATGACAACTCCCAAGAGTTCAGAAGGAATACCAAGATTCTGGACAACACATCAATACCTTAAAAACTCAGGCTAGTCTTGGGCTATTCCACTACCACACAGCATCTTGCTTCAGCTGTGAAATAATACTGAAGTCCTAAATTCCACCTTCAACATTCAGACAGCTTTATTGCTTCCAGTGGGGTTTTGATTTGCTAAGGTTTTTAGGAACTACAACCCAGTTTCTTGTACTTTCTGTGGGTACTTTGAGTTCTTGTCTTACTTAAATGACAGTTCAAACACGGAGCCCCCGCTGTCGTTGCAAATGGCAAGGGTTGGGTCATCTGTGAACTGAGCAGAAAATCACATTAAATTAGTGGCAATAAGAAAGAAATTACTAAAAAAAAAAAAGTATGCTATGGCATTAACAGCACACAAAAGTACAAGCCTTGTAGCTACCAGAGAGACACTTTTACACACAGCGTTAAGGCAGCTGCTGTCACGCGGCGTAAAGCCAGCTGCTGTTATTTGCCAAACTGCTGACAGAAGCTACTCCCTACAACTTCAGACTCTAAAGTTGGGAAGTTATGTATCCAGTCCAAAGTTTTGGAGAAATGTGTTCTAGCAACTAATTCCTCATAGATTTTTAGCATCAGAGTGAAGACTTATAACAGACAACTGTTGTTTGTTACAGAATAACTCCCAGCTGATACTGTTATTTCAGCTCTCAAATACTCAAGCTTCTTTTCCAAGTAGAATTACTGCTTATTTTTCTGCTTATTTTTATATACAAGTGTATTTTAAAGAAAAAAAAAAGTAAATAAAGTAGTAATGAAGTAGTAAGTGTAGTGGTTGTTACCTTGATGTGCAAAATGGCTGTTCCTGGGGGGTGAGCATCTGTTATTGATCGTAGCAGCTTCCCACTGGCCAGATCCCACATTGTGATCTGCAAGCAGATTGTTCTCAGTACATGTTTACTGCCAAGTTCTCTCCATCACCTTATGAGTTAGGTCTTTAATCAGTTTCTACACTCCCAATGTCATTCTGGGTTTAGTAGAGTCTTCATGTCATATAAAAGTGATCTGAAACCTGTTTCTACTCACTTTTTACAAGCAGTTTACTGATCTGCTTATACTCTTGTTGACAACATTAGAGTTATCTTCACAACTCTGAATCATGTTCTTTTGGCAAGCTCTCACTACCTGCCCAAACTCCCTCACCTCACAGCTATCTGCCTGATAACAAAGAATGTAAGATAACTTTGCTACCACACAACACTCCTCAAGGTGGTTCAATGCATTTCCCTCTCACAGAATCAATAAACAGTTGAATAATCTCTGCTAACACCCACTAGCAAATCTCAAGCATCTCCAGGGCTACCATGAGCCTTGTCACTCCTCTCCTCCTGCCCTTGCTCAGTGTGAGGGGTCAGGTAGGACTATACAGCTTGGCTTGGATATTCAAGTCAGGCAGTTTCTCAAGGAAGAACCAGGAAGTCCCAAACTACTTACTGCATAACTGAGGAATACTTAATCCAGAAGAGCTGAGATAACAATTTGAATCAAACTTTTTATTTCAAGTGCTACTTTATATGGTTCCATAAATGATTTTTTTAAAGCTTTGCAGACCAGATGTTTCAGAAGTGCTGCCCAAAAATGTTGCACCTGAGTCTCCTTTCAAATTGGCCACTGTTCTACAGGGATCAAATCTGTAATTCCACATGGTCTGGAGCAGTCTGTCATTCAGCCCTACCCACAGACACTGGGATGTGTTTTATCTAGAATGAAAGTGACAGCCAAAGGAGCAAAGGAAAATGAAACTAAAAAGAAAAATAAAGCAGCCTTCTTTGTATTCTATAGACCTCTAAATTTTACCAAATTAACTTCTATTTTGGTTTAGTTTTAGTCTTATAACTTTTGTTCAGGAATTGCTTTCTCTCTTCAGGTTCAGAGAAGGGCATAGAACTACAGCAGCAGACTCAAGCCCTTTTTTCTCTGCATTCAAAACCTACTCTGCTTTCAGTGGACAGCAGAAGTAAGGTATTAGTGAAAAAGAACTCTGGGGCTTGAATTTCAAGAATTTGAAGTCATCATCACAATAAAAACAAGCTTTAATTAAAAAGCATACATCTCACCAAGTGACCTAGAAAGACAAAGCTGGTTGTCCTAGCACATCACTGCACATTTCAGTTTATCAGGAGCAGGGCTGATGTCACACTGAGCCCTGATTAATTGAATCCCTAACTATATTCTGCATTTTCCACTTCCTCCACAGAAACCTCCCCCAAACAATCTGATTAGCTTGCTGGAGGGCAGGAATGGGGTGGCCAAAACAGCTCTGGGCAGATGAAGCCACACATACTGCCCCTCAGCACAAAGCCAACTCACAGACAGCTACATACTGAGTGTGCTTAGCCTGGAAGTGTTGTCTCCTCTGGAGAGCCTCTCAGGAGCAGCCTGCAGAAGGAGAGAGCATGGGACCACCTTCTCACCCTCTGGGAATTACCTGTCCTTTTGCAAAGCCACAGAGGAGCCTCGAGCAGTCGTTGTTGATGCTGAGAGCAGAGATAGCCCCATACTGGGCCCCAACAGCAGTGCTGCCCAGACACAGTCGAAGGGCCTGGTTTTGATCTAGAGCAGAACAATTAGTAGGAGATTAAAGACAAAGAAAGAGCCATTATTAAAATTAATATCATGCAATTCTTTACATCTGCCATTCACTTGGGGCACATTAGCAATTCCCAGGCTTACAGTGAAGCTCTTGAAGAGTTTACAAGATGAGAGCATGTTAGTGCAGAAACAGGGTCACTGGCTTGCAGGGGAAAACAAATTCTTTTAAAAAGTACAGAACAGACACAGGGAATATGGAAATGCAGAGATATTACAAACTGAAGAAACTGCTGGAAAAATCAAAGTAATATCTAGCATTCCTTTCACCATCCTGCAACAGTGCTTAAGCTGTAGCAAGGAAATGGACAGCAAATTAATTCTATCTTCCAAACCCTCTATTTCTGTTTGCCAGAAATTCCTGATTCTCCTTTCCCCAGAGCCAGGCTACTGCAGGAGGTGCTAATGCCTGCACAGCCTCCTCAAGGACTGGACATGGCTCTGCCCTGCCTGCCCCTGCAGACAGCAGGTTTGGGCCAAGTTCTCATGTGCTTCCAGCAGGGGAGACTGATAAGATATTGCAGTTGAGGTGTTAGGAGTGATAACCCTCTGCCTGTCTTTGGTGTGTTGCTCCTAAAGTCTAATGTTCTGGATCTGTGTTTTCCACCTTTCTCTGGTTTTGTCCTGCTTTTGAGTGGGGGAGGAAGAAAAAGGTGCTTTGTGAGGACTTTGGGAATGGAGACTAGAGACTTGCAGTCTCTAGAAGCACCAAGTAACCCTGTGTGCAGGATTTCACCTTGAGCAAGGAAGGGAGATGAGAGGACCTGGGGAAGACAGCAGCTGAGCACCAGAGACACCCTGGAAGAACTGCCTAAGGCACAGGACACGTTTCTCCAAGCTGCAGCACCACCAGCAATGTGCCAGATGTGAAATGGAGCAGGGATGTCTCTCTCATTTCCTCCCCAACACAAAGTGATGTACTTCTCAAGCTTTGCTGACAGATTGCAGGCTGAGCACACACACAGTGGGAGTCACTTTTCAAGTTCTACCAGTATGAAGAAAAGGAATTTGTGGGAAAACCAAAATAAACACTAGCAAGGAGAGCACCTGAACTCATTGGATGCTCTACAGCACTGTTCAGGGTGAAGAGACAAAGGCTAGGGCCAAGTTCAGATAACTTTTTCCACTCTATTCCTTGTTTTCCTGCATCTACCTCAATAAACTTGTCTGCTGTAGAGACCCAAAAGAAAGTTAAGAGTTTCTTTTCCTGCAACTTCTCAACAGTGGTAGCAGGGGGGTAGTGATAGGGAGGGTGTTACAAACACCACTTATTCTGCAAGTGAGACAGGGCCTGGGAAAGACAAAGGCCATGTTCTGTGCTGCAAAGAGCATGAGGAAGTCTCAAGTGTTAGAGAAAACTGTCAGCTTTGGTCTAAACCATGACAACAGCAGTGGTCAAGAGGACACCATATGGTAGAGTGCTCAGAGACATCAGGATTCTTGTGAATATTGTTGAAATCTGTGTGAGGAGAAGAGAAAGGTGCCTTTGGCTGAGAAATGAGAATCATCACCTCTTCATCAGCTGACAAGCAGCCCGGGCAGTTCTGGAACAGGTTTCCTGTTCTTCCTGTGCCAGCACAGCACCTGATGCTGCATGAAGAAGCAAGCACCTCCTCTGCCATCCTCTGCCCTCTGCCTTATGCCAAACACAGAACAAAGGAGCTGCATTTTCAAGTAAGAACTGACATTTGCTTGTTTACACTTAAAAACATTTCAAAAAGATTCTGCTTCTGCTGTCAGAGATGTTTAGTTAAGCTCCAGGTAGATGAAGATTCATTTCCACAGTTAAATAATCAGAAACTGTAAAGCACTGCTCTTGATTAGCTTTCCAAATGAATGTCACATTGTTCTGAAAGCCAATGAGGATGTGAGGGCTCAAACTGGCTGAACCTACCTGCACAGCCCCAGCTCTGAAGGCTCTGGCAGGCACATGAGTTACTGTTCCAACAGATATCTAAATTCTATAAGTCATGACACTCATGTTTAACAACATAGGAAGGCAGAGCCCTCCTAAGGTCAGTCTGGTGCCACAGAAGCACAGCACCTTCTGCTCCACAGGCCAGGCTTCAAAACTAAGGCCACTGCTCTGCACACCACTATTAGAAGAAGATGAAATCTGCAGCCATGTGTTGGGAATAAAAGTCATCCTTTGCCACCCCACTATAAAGCACCTTGCCCTCATTGTGACAAGGGTGCACATGGCACAGAGCAGGAGAGGGAAAGAAAGAATTCCCACAGGAGCTCAGAGAACACACAGCTGCAGGTGGAAAACAAGTTCCCCTCAGAGGGGTGTCCCTCCAGATGATGTCCTTCAAGTCCCAAAGGAACAATTCCTGTTTCAGAGGTTTGGAAATACAGTTAATTAACAAAAAGATCAACTGCTAACCACAGAAATATGAAATTAAACACTTTGTGTGACTCAGGTTATTGTTTCCTAGGAAGGAAGTGTCCACTCTTTGCCAGAGATGCATTTTCAGAGTGAAGAAATGATCCCTTGGAAAGCTAAACCCAGAGAGAACTTAAACCCATGCCAGTACTGGTTCTTGTTTCCACCCTCTCAAAAGATGACACACAGGAAGGAGTCATTAGATATTAAAAATTAAGAAAAAAGAACAAAATAAGACGGACAAAATTGCTTCCAAAGGAAAGCAAGATGCCTCAATTAATGAGCTCCTATTAATCAACTCCTAGAGTAATAAAAATGGATAAAAGCAATTATAAAAGCTGAGCTGATGATTTTCCAGACTAATATTATCAGCTTTGAATTAAGGAACATTTAGAATTAAGCACAAAAAGCTTCTTCCAAATGCCTGAGGCAAAGGTGGCTGCCAATTTGTAAAAAAAATGTTTTTAATTTTGCAATTTTGAAGAATTTCTGGCAGTGACTATTGATGCTGCTCTCCAAGTCTGAAGTCAAAATGAGATGGCACTTTGATGCAGCTCCACAAGAATAAGAACAAGTTTGTGAACATGAAATAAGTCACTTTCCAGAGAAAAAGGAATAAATGTAGCACTCCAGATGTTACAGCTTCTCAGACCATCAAGATCAAGACCTTTTCTTTAAGCCATGATTTTCCTGAGTTTGCAAGGCCTTGCAGAATTACTGAGATACTACAAATTTTACAGATGGGTCCTTTCCTCCCCCCTTTATTAGGCACAGTACCAGAAAATGCTCCCCTAGGAGGTATACCCCTCTTGGGGCTGGGGATCAGGAGGACAGGAGATGGTCAGCTAATGGGACAGGCTGCAGACACCACCTCCCCCAGTAAGGAGCAGGACTCTCAGAAGTCACTGTCTGCTGGCAGAGCTTTCACAAAGTTCCTGCCTTGTGGCTCTTGGAATCAGGTCCCTGCCCCATAGTGCTCCCACCTGACAGCTCTCAGGCAGAAGCAGATGGGGAATGAGTTCTTGGAGAGCCTCCCTCCTGCCCCAAACTAACACCTTTACAAGCAGCAATGGACCTGTGGCTCACAAACTCTAAGCAGAGCTCATTTACCCATTCCTCTGCTGCTCTGGCCTGGAGAATTCAGAGACATGCACTGCACATGGATTCAGGAAGCTCCCAGAGAGGGCAGCAGGACTATCCACTGACTGCTTACTGCACTGCCCCACTTGCTGCTTCTCTGGCTCCTGAAGTTCTGGCACAGACAACATGCAGACTGGGCAAGACAGGGGTTGGTCATGCAGGGCACGTGCACAGTGCAGGGTTACTGTACCTTTGCCTTTGCAGTCCACACAGAAGGGGCCAAAAGAGGAAAGAAAAAGCCAGAAATCAATACAAAAGGAAGGAGTGAAGTAATGAACAGCATATATGTGATAATATTCAAAGAGAGAACTTTCAGGTTTTGCTAACAGTGTCTCCTCTTAACATTCCCCTTTTCATCTGTTCAAGTCACTGAGAGGGTGCTGTGATATCAAGTGTTTTAAAACCAAGCAGCTTAAAAAGCACATGGAATCACTGAAGAGAAATTAGTTTCTCAATTTGTCCTCTGTTGTGCTAAAACCAAGCAGACAAAAAAAAAGAAATCTGAGAGGAACTAAAACTGGAAGTTCACAGCAACATAACTGCTAAAAGTATTTTCAACAGTTACCACCAGCAAGACTCTCAACTTCCCATTAAAACTTCAAAAAACAACCAAGGACAATGGTCCCAAAAATCTAGTTTTAATGCTGTCTTTAGGCACACTACCCCCTAAGTGTACCTTATACACTTATTACATTACCTTACTACACCTCAATAAGGCTCAGGACACTAACCCCAAGTTTTACAGCCAACAGAGAAAATAAATGGCTCAACACTAATCAAAACAAAGTTTAGCTCTATAGAAAATTTCTGTCTGGAATGTAATGTCTCCAAGAAAAATAACACATTTCAGGGAGTTCTGTTTAAGGGCTCATTTTTGAGGGGTGTAAAAACCTCTTAGCTCTTCAAGAAAGATTGAGGAATAAAAAACAAACAGGAATAAAAAGACCAAACATCCCTTCCTACCTAAACTTCTGCAACACTTACAGGGTGTCAGAGCTGGCATCTAATCTAACTCTAACCCACAAGAAAAATACTGATTTTTGAAGATTTGATCCACTATCTGAGAATTGTCCTGTGATAATTTTTCAAGAGCCAGTAGAAGCATTAAAAAAGCAGGATGAGAGTTATCCAGGTCTACCTTAAAAAGGACAAAATGGACAATTCAAGAGATACAGTTGGAGTTACAAGACAAATGAAACACCTAAAGTCAAATACAGGAAAGAAAAAAATAAAGGGTGAAAAAAAATCTGCTAGTGACCCAAAACCATTCAGAGAAATTTGAACATCAGCAACGTTCAGCTAGAAAATGGATCTACATTTGTTCAGACAAAAAAAAAAGGTGATGTTTCCACTGTACAGAATAAACCATGCAAAGAGCTCACAAGACTTCAGGGAGTAAATCTCATCCTGATTAAGATATCTAATGGTTAAACATTTTCATTTAAAAAACACAGAAATTGACCAGTCTACAGGCAAAAACTGCTGTATTTAAAAGATAGAAATTCTTTAAGTTATAGAATAAAACCAAGGCAGAACACTAATCCTCCCTCCCTGCACACATCCTGTGAGGGTTTCCCTCTTTGCAGACACATCTCACAGCACTCAGGTCAATGCCCAAGTGTTTGTTTGAAAGAGTTGAGCAGAGAACAGAAGTGTCCAGGAAGCTTTTGTGCCCTTATCTGAGACAAAGTTGGATGACACTTTGATTCCTCATCACCTTTAAATGACAGTGTAGACTCCCAGAGTAATTTCAGTTGCAAGGGAGCTGTGGGGATCTCTGGCCCAGTCCTGCTGCTCCAGGCAAAGTCAGCAAGATCAGCTTGCTCATGGCCTTGCTGGGTTCTCAGTATCCCCAGGTGAGAAGATTCCACAGCCTCTCTCAACCCTGATCTAAGGTTTCAGTAGGCTCACTGTGAAAAATTGAATCAGAACTTACTGTGCTGCAACTTGGCTCCACAGCCTCTTATCTCCCACCACTGAGCTCTGAGAAGGATCTGAGACCCACCTTCTCTCCATGCAGAAGAAATTGAATTCCTTCAGCCTCTCCTCACCCCATCCTGCACTTCAGCCCTGTAATCATCTTGGTGACCCTCCTCCATGGGGGTCACTCAAGTACCTTGATGTCTCTCTTGTAGCAAGCAGCCCAAAGCTGGACACAGCACTTCAGGTGTGGCCTCACAAGCACAGCACAGAGGGCACTGAGAATTCTCCTCAACCCTCCCAATGCACTTGTGAGAACACAGCCCAGGGGTGGCTGGATAGAAAATAGGTTTCAACAGATCACAAAACTTCAAAAGTCCTGTTGCAACCACGCAGAGAAATTCTACAAAGCACTTTTATTTTAATAAAAGCCAACCAGTGGAAAGCTGGCACTGTGATGAGTTTTCCTAGAGGCCACAGAAGGAGCTGAATAATTACAGACCACACAGCTTTCCAAAGATCATGAGAAAGGGAAGGATGACCCTTCCTCTTTGCATGCTCACACAGAGCCCCTTCTGGAGTGTAAAATGCTACAAATAATCTATTATGATACTGGCAGAAAACACCTTGTTTGAAAGCTTACTGACTTCACACCTGCATAGAGAGAGCAACAGGAAAATCCAAGTAAAAATGGTGTTCCATAGTGGAGATACTGGAGACCTCCATGCACTAGACCCATTTTAAAAAACTCACAGAGATCTACTGCTAAAAACTCAGTAAAACCATGTTCTGACTGGAGCAGATAAGAAGTTATTTGTATGCAGATTAAACACATCCTGTAATTGTTTCAATACTGGATTAAGCAAAGAGCATCAAACAGTTTAACACCTAAATCCCAGGAAAGCTGAGTCTTAAACTGTTGTCACAACCTTTCTCACCCTTCTGTTGTGCACTGTCCCCTGTAACTTTTGGTCTCTTGAATAATTTCAGCCAATTTCAAAAGTAAAGATAATGGAATTTCTAAAATTGTTAGGAATTTGGCACTGCATAGACAAAAGGCACAAAAACCTGATGTGCATGGGAGCAATTCAAGAGCTGTTCTCACCCAGCTGCTAAGGTGGATAAACAAAACCACAAGCCAAGAAATTTGTTAAAGAAAGTTTGGGAATAATAGGAAGGAAAGAAGAACAGAATGAAGGGGCAGAAAGGTGACTAGAGCATGGGAGGGTCAGGGAAGGGGGAAGGTGTGATGCAAGCCTGCAGGCAGCCACAGCTCAGAAGCTGTCCTTCCCAAGGAGCACATTTTCATCTCTCTACTGCTGACAGCTGTTAAGTCATAGGGGAGAAGATTAAATCTCTCTGAGATGTTCTGATACTGGTTCTGGTTTCCTCCACAAGAAAACAGAGTAGTTTAAACCTAAATATAGAAAATACTCTTTAGACAGTCACCACAGAACTGAGTTTCCCAATATCAACATGCCAATCCCCATCACAAGAAATATATGAAAAAGGACAACTCAAATACTACCTGTGCTTTATTTCTTTTCTGATTTTCTAACCACATTTAGCACAAACAGAACACATTAGAAGAAATCCACCCTCCAGTTCTAATTCAGGCTGAGGTTTTTTGTTTGTGTGTGTTTGGTTTTGTTTTTTTTTTTTAGATCATTAGAATGCAACAAACTCAAAACTTTATTTTTAACTTACCAAATATCAGTGCTAACCCATGGGAAGTCCCCACTGCTATCAGATTTGATGCTGCCTGAAATAGTCATACAGAAAAGACTGAAATCAGAAGCAATGTCAGTCACAAATCCAGCCTGTAAATTCTCACTACACTAATGCAAAGATTGCCAGAAGAAGAAGATTTAGGAGGTTACAGATATAACCATTTTCCAATTTGTAAGTGCCAAGCAATTCCTGCATGAAAGCTACAGAAATATTCCACCTGAATGAGCATCACAGAGATTTTCTCAAGTTCAGAGGGCTGCCTTTTCCTCAGCTGTTTGAAACCCAAATGCTCAGTACCCACAGTGAAATTTCTTCACTGTCAGACTCTTTCTTTTGGTGTGGTGGCTGAGTATAAATACTCAGAGGGTTTTTCTCATTGAGCTGCTACATCCACTTCTGAACTCTTCTACAACCCTGGGCAGTGCTGGTGCCCTGAAGACACTCCACAGCAAGCCCAGAGACTCCAGCTTCCTTCCAAGGAGTTAAACATAACTCCAAGATCCTATCACACTTGCAAACTTGTACCCAATAAATAAATAAATTTTAAAAACCCCAATAAATAAAACTTAATAGAAATCATATAATGCTGTAAATAGATTAACATTGTTCTACTTTTTATTTCTTAGCAAGTGTGAATCAGATTGAAAACATTAAGTGCTTTAATGTCTGAAGGACATAAGTACAGGTTTTGATCCTATGGGCACATCACTCACAGCGTGCTTCTAATTTTTGGCCTTAGATGTGACTAAAGTTTTATTCCTTTTTCTTTTTTAAACAGAAAGTCTCATTTCTGTCTGTACTAGCAGCAACCTGTAAGAGTGACCAAGCACATCTATAGTTCCTTCTTAAAATATTAAAACTCCTTTCACAAGGGCTGAGCTTGCTCCAATATTTGCTGTATTTCACCTCATTAAAATGTTTTTCTTCTTCTTCACCTATAACCAGCTTCACTTCTGATGTATTTTAATTGGCATGCTTGACTTCTAGAGGTTTAATGCAAATTGCTAAGCAGGAGTATCTTTTAGACAGGCTTTTAGTGAAATTGTACATTTTAAAGTCATATTTCAGTTATATAAGATGTAGAGATTTTGAACCCATCACTTTATGAGCATTT
>NW_008590588.1:41406-57039 GCF_000691845.1 Merops nubicus | reverse complement strand
AGAGAAGGGAAGAGAGGAGATGAGAAGAAAAGCACAGAAACTATTCACACATTAGTGTGCCAGCAAGGCCCCCCCCTGCCAATAACGCTCCCCTAGGGACAGGTATAAGCAGCAGCAGAAATGCACAGACACGCGAGAAGGTGAAGAGAGAAGTCATCGTTAAAGAGCATGACTACACAAGGGGAAAGGGCAGGGTTGAAGACCCCCATCCACTCAAACACTGAGGTCAGAACATAGGTGTCCTACACAATGATGTAACAAGAGGAGAAGAGAGAGGAATACGTAGGCATGGGATGCAAGGAGGTGCCTCTGATGTGCTCTCCCACTTCAGAAAGCTGTGCAGCTTCCCCAGCCACACTGAAGAGCTAGGCAGAAAATCCCTGTGTGTTCACATCTGGAGGAAGCAGAGGTGTGTTTGCAACTGGAATTAGAGGGTAGGGAGGAGGGCACAGTGGGAGTGGCATCCCCAAGGACTAAAGAAAGACAAAGGAACCTCCGTGCATAGCACGGGGAGGAGGAAGGCTCCCTCACACAGAAATTGGGGCTGACTGGAGAGGCAAGCTGCACCCATGCTCAGGCAGAGGAAAGGCGAAAGACCAAGAGGCACTCAACCAGGACACCTTGTGCTCTCACACACTGGGAGGAGAACAAACAGGAAGCAATGCTCAAACACTACCCAACCTTCTTGGACTCGACTCTTCTTCAAAAGCATCTTCAGTCTTCTTCAAAGACACCTTCACACCAAACTGCACTCTCCAGTAAAACAGGCTCAGCAATTTCTCTGCTCTTTCAGTACATTTAGCATCATCTTGCCCAAGCTGAGCCTGGCAGGTCTTTCAGGATTACAACGCTACTCCTTTCCCCTGCTGTCTCCATATACATTTTCCACCTGCCCTTCTCCTTTGGTACTACCTAGGCTATTTCTCTTCTGCTTACTACAGAGTCTAGCTCACAGAGTAGTGTAGGACACAGCACACACCAGACCATGATGGCATGGGCTCAGCTACATAGCTCTGGACTCCTGCACACTACCATGGCCCACCTCTGGAGCAGCCCTTGAACTCAGTACAGGCCATGGAGATGTACCTCCTCATTTCATACTTACTGAATTTTCACAGCTTCCACCTTGAATACTGCCTTTGCCCTTGCTATCTGCACATCAGAGCTCAAGCACACTGGCAAGTCTTTGAGAGCCAAGTGTCTATGTTCACTTCATACTGAGAACCACACTCCTAATCACACCATACAGTCCACAATCATGCAGCCACTGGATGAACAGACTCAGCCTAGCAAAGCTTCTGCGTCACCTGACCTTTAAGTCCAGTACAGACTCTGAACATTGATCTCTTCAGCATTTGGCTCATGAATCTTCCATTTCATGGAGGCACAACATAGGGCTTGCCATTACCTGGTTTACAAACGTGTGATTCCTCTCATCTTCTTTTAGGACAATTTAGCTTCTCCACAGGCTTTTCCTCAAGCTAGAGCTAAAACAGGGTGTACTACCAGTACATTAATACAATGCTTAGAACACCACCAACCCACAGGAATCCTTGTGCTCGGTCACAACAGAGAATTTTTAACTGTGAGAACTAGAAATTCACATCAGCTTAGAAACTGCTCCAAAATGCCAATTTTTATTTTTCTTATGTCCTGTAAGTTGCAGCAGACAAACACAGGCTATACAGATACTGTAAGAAAACTGATCTCTAAGTAAGACAGACTCATTTGAAATTCATACAGAGTTCCAAAGAGTTACAGAAACAAGGGGCAGAAAATGTTAGAGACAAGCCAAAGCTTCAGTACAAAAGGACAGTCAACCAATCCATACAGAAAACAATCACCCTCCTGTATGAGAGGCACAAGTAACACTGACACAGAAGGAAACAGGATCCTCTGCACATCAGGTTTTCACTAGAGTACAATCTAAGTTTAAATCAGCATTGGTGTATTAACATGGAATGTTGTATTGTAGAAATCCTTGGAAGCATGATATTACTGGCTACTATAACAACAGGGAGGAAAAGCTAACTAGGCAGCATGAAAAGTGTGGGGAGCGAGGTCTGTGTTAAGATGAAAGCATGAAAGTACTATTACAACTCAAGACAAGTTGGATAATGCCAACAGGAGGTATGAGCAGTAAGTGCTAAAGCATCAAAACTTAAGTCAAAACATACACAAGGAAATTACTAAAACCAGATCAGTCTCCCAATCCCTTTTGTAACAGCTGCATCAGAGCCCCATCTATGCCGCTCACCTTCTCAAGGTGACTAGCTGGCTAAGTAAAACTTTCTCCCTCTTGTAACATAACTGCAACTTAGTAAACTAAATAAGGCAACAGAAATTTAGTTACATAGTTCTCTCTTCCTTCCATAACACAGCTACATCTCTCAGTATTTCTAGGCAGTGCAGAGACATCCCAGGGAATGAAAAAAAATGTTAAAGGCAGATAGCCTACGGTAAAGTACCTCTCATAACTTTAAGGATTTCCCTAACTCTGAGCAACAAAATGTTCTCCCAGAGCAGTATGGACAACATTTTCCTCTCAAACCCAGGGATGAATGTTTGTTAAAGTTCTATTTCTGTATTTCTGTGAAATTCAGGCGTTCATCTCAAAAGAGGTGCAGATTCTCTACAATGAAACTTAAGGAAGACTCTTGCTTTAGGTAACAATAAACAGAAGTCAGCAGGTGACAGAAGACAAACTGAAGAATCACTGTCCCTTCAATACAGCAACAACACCAGAAATGGCAAGTGTAGATCATTCTGAGCACTGACAGAAAATCCAACACATACTATAAGATGCTATAGGAAGTAGTTCTCCCCCATGTTTGATACTGAGAGAATATTTATGAAAATATCATGCTTGCTGCAACTCATATGCCTACAGAAAGTATACTCACTTCAGGACTTCAGGTAGGCAAAAGAAGTTGAACTCAAAGCAGATCAGTGAGAAGTGGCATGAACTAACAGATTTAAGATCCTGTTCCTACTTCTGCTTTAGCCCTTTTGTGTGATGCTGAGCAAATAATTTCATCTTTGTCAATCCACCTTCCCCCTTGCCCTTTGTCAGCTTGTCTATTTAAATTGTAAGCTAAGAGGCACGGATTTTTTGCTTAGGCATTGCTGCAGGGCTAAGCACGCTGGACCCCTGATCTCAGTTGGAGTTTATAGGCATTACAACAACGCACTGAAAAAAGTGAATGCATCAGAGGTGGGTAGAATGCATTACTGGACACCAACACTTAAACAGATCTGAAGCAATCCCCAAGTGTCTTGCATAAAATAGTTCAGCATAAAACTGGGCTGTTCAGGTGAAGTTGGGTTCTCCTTGTTTAGCTGCACCATAACAACATTTAAGTAGCATGGCTTTAAGATCATAAAAAGCCCAGACACAGAAACAGGAGCATTAACTCCTGTTCATCACTTTGCTACAGTGCCTTCTCTACCACATGCTTTCACAAACTGCTTTCTCAGCAGCCGTACCACCTTCTTCCCACACACTCTTCACTGGGCAAAGGGCACGGAAAGCTGGTACTCACCAGGCCTAAAATGTACAATACTCCTTTCAAACAGCAGAATAAATAGTACTTGGTGCCTCTCTGCAGTTATAGAAGATGAAGGGCAGGTTTTACAAGATTAACCTTGTCACAACAAAAATCTGGATTTCCACTCTTTGAGCTCAGTTCTCCTTTCAGCTATGCTATTCAGCTTTTACTGGGAAAGCAAACTGTGTATGCAGCAGAGACAAGGTAGAAAATCAAGAATCATTGCAGGTGAGTGCTGTTAAAATCTCCTGCATTCCATAGCATTCTCCACAAGTGACTGCTGTACACAGTGTTACACTGGGCCTGAAAAACATTATCGATATAAATTTTGTATCCCGTAATCACAAACCAAAGTGCTCAGGAAAAAAAAAAAAAAGAAAAGAAAGTGACAAAGACTTTAGAGAAGAAATAATTTTAAAACACTTACAATCACATACTTAACTAAAACTAGCACTTTGCGCATTAACAAATTCTGATTATAAAGATGGATCTGACAGGCCCAGCTAGAACTGGAAACACATGCATCCTCTCTCACACCAGCAGGAAGGGAAATCCACCCTTGGGGAAAAAAGGGAACGTGTTGGAAGTGCTGCCCAGCCAAGGAGAATAACAAAAAATATCAACAGTAGGACTGTAACACTAACTACAGAGTCCAGACCCTGACAAGGTCAGAGAAAGGACATTAAGCATAAAGTGTCCTTAAGCTTCACCCAGGTGTCTGCCCCAGCCCAATCTTTAACCCCTCCCTCACCTTGCAGTAGATGGCAAGCCCAGATTACAGGCAGAGAGGGGAACAAGAAAGCAAGTAGATTTGACATGAAACCATCTAAAATAAATTTTTAAATGGCAGCTGTACAATGCTGCTCATAAACTTAGAATCTTAAAAAAAAATACCTGGGACCTAAAGTGGTGGCCACAAGATACGAGCTATATTACATGGCTCTGGAATTCATTACCCAGTATCTTCTAGCATTGCTTTCTGGATTTGAAAGCAGAAAAGCATGTTCCTTGGGGATAAAACCTGGGCCTTCCGTGTTGGTACTCCATCAGCTTGGATCCAAATTCTGCCTGAAGAAAATGAGTGCAGCACTACCAAAGGTTTGGTGAGCAGGGATGATTTAAGATTCAAGGCAGTTTACATCATTCATTATTTAAGATAATGGAAAAGTTCTCAAGTGCCAAGCTGATGAAATATCTACCAATTAGCAGAATTAGTACCTAAAATAGAAGCAGCAGTGCAAAATGAAAACCAGGAATATTTCAAATAGATTTTGGAAAGGAACTTGCTAGAGCAAAGGGTCACACACATGGAAATTTATCAAAATAACTCCAGTGCAGACACATCTATATTGGAATAAAAAATATTTCCTTCCTGTCCTCCCTTTCTGAGGGGTTGATTCCCCCACACTTCCAGAACAGTCTGCTGCAAGTGAGATGCATCATCCCCATTGCTACAGTGTGTTACCCTTCCTTCAGCAAAGGCTTAAAGCCAATTCCTATAGAAACAGAAATTGTGGGGGGTTTGTAATACATCAGCTCAACAAGACTCACACTAGATGCTCATATCAACACATATGACTAATGTATCATTCCTCTCTCATTTACACTAAATCGGCAACAACATTCTGCACCTTGCATCAGATATTCACCAACACACATTTTCATGGAGTTCTTGGGAATAAAGCATGGGAAAGATTTGAGGCCTCACTCAATCTTGACTAATACTATGTAATAGAAACCCCTACTGAATTTGTCAAATAAATGCAGGATTCTACCATAGATAGCTCTGAAAAGCAGCCAAAAGGATAGGAAGGTTACCTTGAACAGAAAGTAAATTAAGAGAAACTGGCTATGAGTTTTTTGGGGGTTTGTTTGTTTTTGTTTTTTTTTTTAACTCAATGGGCTTAAAGGCATTAATTTTTACACTACTGTAATGATGCATTTGTGATCATCATACTCTTTCTGTTCTCATCAACCGTGTGAATACGTGTGGCAACACTCTTATAGAGCACAATCACCCTGGACCAGATAAAGCCAGTAAAGAAATGGAAACACATTTTCTCTCAAATCTCCACAAGGAATTCATTTCTAAGAAGGTTTTAAGAAACAAACAAGTCAACCACCAACCAAAACAGGAGTCTCCGTATCTGGAGGGAACATGAGAAACAGCCTAACCACATGGCATGTGGTCAGTAGCAGACTACAGTTAAAAATACAGCATGCAACGCTTGTTCTAAACCTACATCTGATGTAGAATTATTTATATAGGAAGGGGGAGTAAAAAGGATACCACAAAGCTGAAAATATGTTTGGTGTTTAAGTTATGGTATGTATGCTCTGCACTACTGCAATGGGCTGAAAATTATAGTTTGCTACAAGTAATGCAAGATCAGACGCTCTTAACTCAATCAGTGACTGACACAAGTTGTTTGTCAGAACTACCTGGGATTATCACATCAGTGGGGCTAAAATGACAAGTTTCCTGCATAAGGAGCAATGCAAGGAAAGCACAATGGTGCTCATAATGGTGAGGCCATCAACCAGTGACCAGCAGAGACTAATGCACAGCAGTCAAGAGTGCTGGTACTGCTCCAATAAGCCAATGGAAGTGGCTAAAGGCTACACTTCCATGGGATGACTAATTGGAGGCAGCACTGTACATGTAGACAGTAGGGGCAAAGAAAGAGATAAGTATGTAGCCACAAAAATCCTAACAGAAGTGTTCAGAATGTACTATAAACAAACAATCCACTACCTGCCCATACTTTTAGAAGTCTGCGTTATTGAGCAAATCAGTTACTCAAAACACCACCTTTAAGTCGAAATATATAACTTCTGTGTTTTAAAGTTTATAGAAAATAAGGATTCATAAGCCACACCTGAATATAGATACCGTTTGGGGAAAATGGCTTAAACATTTGGGGAAAGCTTAAACAAGTCTTCAGAAAGAGCCATCAGCCCACGTTGAAATCATGTGATGCCCCCCTTATGAACACCAGTCAGGTTCATACTGCAGAGCAAAACTGCTCTAACACCAAGGAGCAAGGAAATTGAACGAAGGTTCTTGATTGAAGGTCTCGTGTCATGCAGAAGCAGAGAAGAGGTTTCAAGAGGGCAACCCCATTCACCACATACAGAGAACACTATGATTTCTAATCTACGTTCTACTTTACCACAAATATTAAATTACATCTATCAGGAGCAACATATACTGTGAAGAGCTGAAGAATACTTCAAATTAGCTAGAAAATCAAAACCAGCTTTACCCTTTTCACAGAGGAAGACTTCACACTCTCAATGATCCAAACAGCACAAGCTTTCTGTGAAGCTGGAAGTCTCTAACACACAGGTCTCCTTGTAACTATGTGACCAGGAAGCTGTGCCTCAAAACCTGTGTGCACATAATCTGTCCATTTCTGGAAGATTTTGACTCGGGTAGGTGACAAGAACTATGTAGACATATAATCTGCTGCTTTCCCATTTGTTTCTCCCCTGCCATGTTGTGATTTTGAAGCAAATATCTGTTGGTTCTCCATTCACAACATTTGGGATCATCCATTCTTATTCCACTGGCATTTTACAATAATGTCTTCCATATCAATAGAAGCAACAACTCAAACACTTGCTCTGTTAGAGTGGATGTATTCAAGGTATGTCTGTACAAGAGGCAGGCATGTGCAAAAGGCACAAAAGTTCACTTTTGCAGGCACATTTCAAAGATAAATACACTAGAGCAAGAAAAGCAGTTCCACCTAGCATTTTGGTCAAAAAAAACCCCAAAGACTTGGATGTAATTAGGGCAGAACACAGCAGAACTAAAAGAATACACGTTTTACTACAGCAGTCCCCAAAATAAACACAACTGCTCTGATAACACCTTTTTCCAGAAGCCTACTTGTATTGTGAGCCCTCTGGAAACAGAGCCTTGTTAAAATGGAAAAGGGCTAAGAGCAAGAGAGAACAGGCTTGCTGGTCCTGTAGTGGGCATGCCAGTCCTCCAGCATGAGGAACATGAAGACTGTCTACAGCATAAAACCAGGAGATGAACTATTCCACTTAATAGCTCTGGAAAAAGGTTGGGAATTCAAATGGAAATGAAAGCAAATTATTTAAACCCTACTTTCCATGTGAAGGACAGTTATCCTTTGGACAGTTAGGGGAAGACAGCACTCTAGCCCATAACTCTCTCTACTCCTGTACCAGATGGTAAAGGGCTACTGCCTGCAACAACATACAGCCTTGGGAATGGCCTATTTGACCTCCAGAACTAAAGGATGACCTTGCACACAAAGAGTGAAAGTGAAGTGGGGAAAAAATAATTCCCCTCAGAAGGGTACAGGAGACTGCTTGGCCCTCAGGGATGTGGATCAAAGTAACAAAAGACTCAGTTTTCATTCTATCCAAGCATGAACATCTGGAAGCTCCTTCTTTCCCACCCCTTCTCCCAGCATCTGTCCCAGGGGGGAGACAAAGATTTCCACGGGGTCTGCTGGGTATCATCAGCCACTGACAATTGCTCTGTCCAATTTTGATATCCAGAAGCATTATGCACTGAACAGAAGAGTCAGAGGCACGTGTCACACTTGAGCAAGTCCTTGGTCTTTCTAATTTACAGCATTGACCAGTTCTTCATACTTGAGAGAAAGGGGAAGAAGAAATCTTGCTGGTACAACAGTGCGTTTAGCTAGTTGTGTGATATATAAACTGCATGTAAGGAACATTAAGATCCCACCTGGGGCTCCAAATTGGTAATGAAACATAACAATCCCAGCCACAAGACAGGGCTGTGCTTTTACCCTGGAAGGGGATGCGCACCAGAAAAAGTGGCTGCCTTCTGTTCAGATGGTGGGAGAGACAGTGAAATGGGAAAGCAAGAACTTACCTTCACTCCATCTGACTTCTTGTTCAGCAGGCTTTTAGCAGCTGTGGAGAGAAGCAAAAGTAGGTCAGATTTTGGTTTCGAGACTATTCTCTCTCTCTCTTCCTCCCTACCTCCCTCAAAACTGCAGAGACTTCAGGACAACTAACCTGCTAATTCTTCTCTAACAGCAAGACACCTGGAAAGCAGGCCTGGTAACTCATCAAATCCATCCTGACAGCAGACAGTCACCCATCCTATCTATCATTCACCTATTTAGGCAAAAATGCTCCCACTTTCACCATCTCAGGAAGACCAAGCCTGAAATAAAGACTTCAGAGCTCCTCTATTTCAATCCTCCACTCACACCCTGTGACCTCATCCAGAAGTACCAGCAGTTACAGGGGGAAAAGAAAGAACTCTGCCAGATCTTTGCAACAGGATAAAGGCTTCAGCCTCAAGTACAGCCATTCACACAATAGACTTTGCTCATAATGGGAGCACTGATAACACAGAGGCCTCCTACCTACTGCTATTCATAGTTACTCTGGGTACATCCAGACAGCTGAAAGGAAGGGACTGAAAAGGTGTAGAAGGCAGCACCTGACAACAGTTGTAAAAAGGAAAAAAAAAAAAGAATGAGAAAAGATACTGAACTAGGCTGAGTGTTGTCACTCAAAGATGAAGATGCACTGCTGTGCTGAACTAGCACTAGCAATGAGAGTGAGAGCATGATAAGCACAGAGGGAGCCCACAACAAATGCTTGGCAGAAGGCACACTTGGGACTGGTGAAGGACCTGCTCCATCTATTACAGGGAAGTGATATGTTTACAACGACCATCAACAGTAAGACCCCACTTACAACCTCAACAGATAAAAAACACAGATTGCCTACTCATAAAGAACATATTCAGTTGTTTTAACTTCTGTAAACAGCACACTAGAGTCCTACTGGACCAACACACAGATCTGCCTCTCCTAAGCAGCTGCTGGAAGCACACGGGTCTGGGTACTTGACCTGGAGATTAGCTCTGGCAAAGATGAAGCCTAGAGAAAAGGCAACTCCTAAGAAAATGTGATTGTTGAAATGCTTCACTCCCAAAGCCAGGCTGACCAGCTTGTGCTCAGTCTCTCTCTAGAAGCAGCAACATTAGGCAGAAATGGTTTTGCAATATCCAAGCAACTGTTCAAGTTTGAGGTCGAAAAAGTTTTCCACCCTGCCTTCTCTAACACATGACCTTACAGATAGGGATTAACTACACCATACTAGCTGAGCTGGGGCAAATAACTGCAGCACCTCCTCACAGTAAAGAGGTAGCACCTCTTGGATCACCCTTGAAGCAAAAGATAAAAACATCAGAGAAGGGAACACGGTGCTGCCACGTGTCCTGGGAATAACCCAGACACAAGTTTGGAATAAACATTCTTCATGCTTTCTGCAGTTTTCCTAGAACCTCACATTCATCTTTGTGGACAGAAGACAGCTAAAATCAGTCTGCGACTTTAAAGCAAAGTCAGCTGAGAGCTCCTCTGTGTGTCCCAGCACTATGTAATGCTGACCCAGTGCCCCCAGTGCAGCCTGCCCCTGCTTGTACCTCTGCACAACACACTCTGCTCTCCCTCTGGCCCATCAGCATCCCAGGACTGCAGAAGAAACTTGGTCTTTTGTGCATTTAGTTCATGCACCATACTGTGATTTGTGAGAACAACTGGAGAGCCTATGAAATGCATTCACAGGCAAGGCTGACTGTAGACAACTCAAAAAAAAACCAAAAAGGAGGCATGCAGATTTACCCACAGGCTAACCTGTACATCTTACAGGACAGAAATTAAAGGGGATGCAAGTAGAATTTCTGCAGCAAGCATCAGATAAGACTTTGAAGTGCTCAGAACTGGGGTTTGACACATGGACTATTCCCTTCTCTGCAGAGATGTTGTGATGATTCTTGTCTCTGCAGAGATGTTGTGAGAGAGGTAACTAACTGTGTGAGAAAAAGCCATCATCTGTTTTGGAAAGGGCCAGAGGAGTACCAAAACATTTCTCTTGGCTTTCACCCAGGACCTGGCCAGTCGTGGGTGAAAGCCAGCTGGGTGGTCAGCAGCAGGTGTCCTGCTTGTTAAGAGAACAAGATTAAAGCAGGCCCTGCTTGTGGAGATATTTAGGGGGAGTTCATCTGCTGCTGGATGCACTGGGCAGAGTTTCCTTATTACATAGGAAGGACCCTCTGACTATCTCTGAATGATCTGAGATAGAACCACCAGGAAATACTAAGGTAACATCCAACTATGATCTCATCTGGCATTTCCCACAGGATGGCTTCATGGGGGGTGTTGGGTTCTTTTCTTTTCTCTCTTCTCTGTTGTATCACCCGCAGTAAGCAGGATTGTTGCTTTATTTGTTCCACCCATTATTAGCCAAACTGTACTGTTTGTATCCTCTATACTGTTTGAGTCTATTGTTTCCTCTATTGTGCCTTTGACTGGCTGGGCTATGTTGTTTTTTCATGTCCAGTAAATAGATAATAAATTTATGCTGATTTTGCTGTTGATTGCCTTGTCTTTCCTGATGGGGCATCTAACTGGCAAAACAGACTTCCTGTAACAAGAATCATTTTAGAAAACAAGCAGCACCACCCAACATGAAGCTTAGCAAAGAGAAAACAGGAGGGGGAAAATTCAAGGACACATGAAGGCAGATTCTTTACTACTCGGGAAATGGTTTTATACCCATGATGATAATTTAGAAACAATTCTGTTCCTGGTTTAAAAAGACACCCTCTAGTTAATCTCTGAAGAGCAGCACAAAAGGCCTCACCTGCACATACCCCATATACCCCTTCCTCTTCTCACATTTCTCAGCTTTGACCTCCATAGGAAACAGCCTGGGCTCTGGATCACACTCCTGGCAGAAACACAAATCCCTAATGCTGAACTCCTCAGCAATAAACACTAGACACTCTGGATGTACCAGAGCTGAGGAAGGGTAGTGAAGGAAGGCATTTCCAAGATGGATTGAAAAATCTACTCCAAGCACAGGCACGGATAGTGCCTCCCACCCTGCCAGCCCCACTCCTCCTCTTCCAGAGAGAGCAGCCCTTTGCCCAGCTTGTCCTGGGTTTGCCCTGTCCCCAGCTGTCAAATCTCTGTTAAGCTTCCAGAGAGTATTTTTTTAAGATGCAGGGATAACACTGATGTTGCATTTATTAAGCCTGATTAACTCATGATGTTAGTCTAACAGACAAGCCAAGTTCTGGCTTCTAAACACAGGCATTCACACTGTGAAGAATTTTGGACTTTGCTGAGACTTGATTATTAAATTAAAAACACTATCACACCAAAACAGAACTCCCAATGACACAGAGTTGCCTTCTGTCATTCTCATATTTTCAGTTCAAAGAAAGTTAGATCAAGTAATTCTCAACTTAATGTCACCCCTAGGGCTCACCACAAATGAACTGACAGTGAACATATAGACACAAAGGGGCAGGAATTACAAACAGTGCCCGTGAATGCAATGTGACTTCAGGAACATTTATTACGGGCAAGACGAAGCCAAGATTGGCATTTAACACTCTGCCACAATGGCCATGTAGGTACAAGTCACTCTAGCAGCAGCCATTTAACAATTTCACAAAATAGAGGGGAGTTGTGTTCTCTACTCTCACTTTTGTTTCTACCTCAGCAGTCCCTTTTCTCTCAGATTCCCCAGTGACTTGCTATGGGAACTAGTTGCAATAGCAATTGCACAGGAACACTATGCACTAAGTGAGAAACCAATACAAATATATCCTATTTGCATGGGACAAATGCCTGGCAGAATTTGCTATGTGGACTCTTTCTCTTGCTGAGAAGTTGGAAGTCTTTTAAATTATTTTTTTTTTTTATGCTGCTATTAACTCCATCTACTCCCTAAACAACACCACTCTTCCATAAATGTGCCTGAGCAACACACAAGCAACTTCTAACATTTCCACCCTCAACACAAAGCCTTCCAAAAGGGCTTCTATTCCTCAGCAAGACTAGAGTGATTATGTTCAAAGAACAGCTACAAGATAAAAAAAGGTCCATGACAAGTAGGTAGTCAGTTCAAAATATTCTAAAAACAAGCAGAGAAAAAGAAAGGCAGGTAAAAACCCCAGCCCATTAGGCAATGAAAGCGTTTATGTGCTCTCTAGACATAGCAGACACCTTCTTTCCTATCCAGTTCATCTCATCAGGCACAGCCAATGCCTAACACTGTGCATGTACTTCCAGCTCTTTGGGAAAATCTCAAGAGTAGATAGTGTTTGAAAATGCACACCCATATTCTGGACGTGTCCCAGTGGTTTTCAGGTGAAGATTAAAAGAAGGAGCATTCATTAAAACTAAAGCCTGAAAAACACAACCTAGTTGTGTCCTTTTGGCATGTGTCAAGGGGCTCCCAGTTTTCCCATTAGTGAATAACAGAGAAATTGTGTAGGAGCCAGGTGATTTCCTTCCACTTTTTTCACCTTTGCCAGCCTCATAAAGCAAAAACATTATCCAGCAAGACTACATACAAAAAGCCAAAAAACGAGCCAGCCTGATAGTGTGTGGCACTTCAATTAATGTTCTCAAACAGCTTCCCACCAACAAAGACATTTCACATCCTGAAAGACATTCTGCAGGTATGCTTATGTACCACACAAACAGGTAGAACCTTAAAGGATGGAAACAGTCTGAACATTCATCCTAGACTTTTGAGCCTGAATGCCCCAATCTGTCCCAAATTCAATTTGATAAAAATGAGAGCATCTCTTACAGTAATACAAAAACTCCATTTCCCTCCAAACCAAGAAATGAAGGGGTGAAGGGCAAACACCACAAGAAAAGGCATTCACAGAGTTCTCCTGAACTTTAGGGATAGGAAAATAAAAGTAAAGGGAATTATGTCAGTCCACTGTTGATGACAAATTAGACACTAAGGCTATAGTGATGAACATTTAAATGCAGCACTCAAATCCACGTGATTCTGGGAAGCTGCAGGATGGAAATTTACTTAGTGAAGTACACTACTTCAGCAGGTCCACACTGTAGTAGTTGAGCACCATTCCCTGAAATCCCTGATAATTTCTTAGGCAACTTAGTAGATATAGAGAAATCACTTAAAAACAACTTAATATTTCATTAAATGTGACCTCATCTTCTGCTTGGGAAATACAGTTTCCAGTGTTCTCATACTAATTTATTTAAAGCTCTCTGGAAACATCTTGATAAACTTTTCCCTCCATATTTTGAACCTTTCAATTCACACTAGGAGGTTACTGTTCACATGACCCAGATGATAAAAAATTCTGGTCCTGTTATCTACATAACACAACAAAGCAGAACCTTCAAAATACTATTCACACAATTTTAACTTTGTTTTGGTTAAAGGACAGAACTCAAATTCCAGTCTGAGTATAAATATGTATGCACGTAAGCAAAACACAGAACAGCAAAAAAACTGTTTCAAAAGCACTTCTGGAAGGCAAGTGTAACAAGTCAGTGAAATATTTCAGTATCACGTCAGTTTTTGTATTATTTCCTTCTTCTTGCTCTTTAGTCAGCAAAGAATTGTCTCTGTACAGGTCACACCAAACATGCACAGCCATATTCAGCCCTTCTTTACTTAGTTAGAAAGAACTCTGCTCACTAGATGTGCCTCTAGCCTTTCTGAACCTCACCAATTGACTTAAAAACCCCAAACTGCACATCAGAGAATTAATAAGGATCTGTAGAGACGTGTAATGAATTCCAGCTATTGTCACAAGCTACTGTAAGAGCTCCCTCACAAAACTGACTTGAGCAAGCAGTGACAATTCCCAAGAAAAAAAGCTCAGCATCAGTTAAAGATGGAGGTTTCAGGCATAAGGCTTAATTATCTGCAGTGTCTGCCTTAGGATCTATTTTGAACAATAGAGTAGCACACAGGACTTGTACTGAATACTTGAGAAAAGTGAATTTCATAAAGTGCAAAAGCTTGTTGAACAATTCCTCTCCAAATTAACAGCTGCAATTCAGTTAGAAAAACAGTACTAAGATTTTTATGTGGTCCGCTTGTAAGTCTTGCATAAAAATTAATTTACAGTGAAAAGCCACTTCCAAGCATTTTGTGAAGATGGCTGTTTCTAAGATGCAAACCACTTCTGTCCATCCTTTCACTCAGTTAATAACAGGCCTAGTTACAGAGTTTTATCTACTTAAATGAGGTCAGGCACCCTTAAATACTGCAGCTGCTAGGAATCTCTGAAAACCTTGCCAACTTTCTACTAGTAATAAATTTACAATTACTTCTCAGAAGGTGATTTAGTAGTTTCTTGTATATGATCTAATCAACTGATTTACCTGACTGTATTCTGTATATGAATGCAGATGAGATCAGCATTTGCCTGAAACATCTCAACATCCAAAGCCACAAGTGAGCACCCAAATCATCCTGTGTATTCCCTAGTATGATGCTAAAGATTCCACAGCGAAGTTTAGATTGCAATGTTCTCTCCTGCAGCTGAGTGAATACCCACCAGAGCATGGACAGAAGCAACAACCCCCTTATTAAAACCAGCTGTCAGTTTCCTAGCTTATACTGAACGGAGTGCAACTGTATCTGCTTTTAACAATTGGCCTACAGCTGACCTGAGACAATCTTCTAAAATGAACAAGAAACAGGCAATATTAAGTTGTTGAATATACCATAACTGGGGAAAGGAGCCAGATCACATTCCTTTATCTTGAGGAACTGACCTGGGGCAAAAGGAACCTGGCAATCAACAGATTACCAGATTACTCACAAAAAGAACAGGAACTTTTTCTGTTTGCTTTGTAAGTTTGCTTTTTTTTTAAAAAGGGGGGGCGGGGGGAAGTACTGCTACAGACTCTTTAAGCATGTATTTTGTCACCAGCTAAAACCACACTGTCAAATGAAGGAACTCCACATTACAAAATGTGTGACAGAGGAGATAGTAATGACAACAGGATTAAAGAAGTCTTCTCCCATTTCCTGCAGATAGTACTATCATGCCTAATTAATTGATACCAGGGTCTCATCAGCTTTTGTTTTCCTCTTGGTTCAAAACACCTGTGAAGAAGCTTTTAGATCTCATACAGGAAGAAGCTTCTCTCTTCATAAATCTATTTCATCTTCTGGGAATGGGGCTTTTAGAGGCGTACAAAACAGAGTCACACCCAACTAGAGAAAATAAAAATCCCTTAAGGTCTTTAGGGAAAGA
>NW_008590588.1:0-41371 GCF_000691845.1 Merops nubicus | reverse complement strand
GAAAGAAACAAGCAATATTTCAGAACTTTTCAAGCATCGTTAGATGACCTGTCATGATAGCAAAAGTCTGAGCTCTACCCAAAGATCCCTCATAGACTTTTTAATTTCAGTTAGCATGCACTTACTCTTCAATACCAGCAGATTTATGTATTTCAACTGCAGCAATTAAAAAACCTAAGTAAATTTAGAAATAATATTAATAAAAAGTCAAGCCCATATTACACACCGTCCTACAAAGAACACAAGAGTAGCTGACCTCTCCACTTTCAAAACTTATTAGAATATTAGGAATTGCTACCATCCACAGAGGCTATAAATGCTTTGCATCTAAATGCACAACATATCTTTCTGGATAGTTTTTCTATTACCTGGAATCACAGCTTATATTCAAAGCATAACTCACTGATACTGAGAACCCTGCAATTACTATGGGCCACCTAGGATTTCGTTTTCTTCAGCTGTTAAGTGAAGTGGATCCAGCAGCTTCAGCCCCTGAGACAAAGAATGAGCAGAGCAAGAGCTTTCCTCCTTGATACTAGCTGAGGGAATACGTGGATGTATAGGTCATACACTATTAAGGAGAACCCTTCTCTCAGGCAGTTCATGTACTCAAAATCTGGGCCACAGGAGATTTTCCTACCCAAGCACTTCTGCAGCTTCATTAGAAGTGACAATATTTGCAGTCTAAAACTGAATCTAAAACTGCTGGTAAAAATAAAATAAAATAAAAAAAACTATTTCAGAATCATCAATTAAGTGAAATAAAAACTAGCTATGTGAACAGATGAAAAATTGTTCACACCAGCTGAAAGCCCAAAGAAAGCATTAAGTTTCATTCAGTACTGCTAAAGACCTGTCATTGTGCCATAGCTCCTCAAACAGTTATTTCAGGATCATTTTCAGAAAATTATGTATAATTTTTAAGTCCTGTAATAGCACAATCTTGGGACAGGTGAATGAAGAAAAAAATATTGTCTCTTTAGGCCAGACTATCAGAAATGCAGTAAAGATAAATTGCTGTAGCCACAAGTAGCCCTGACACACTGGCACAGGTTCCCCTGAAGGCAAAAACCAAAGAAAAGCTGTTCCAAAGTTGCTGAGGATTGTCCCTTAATTTGATTTCACATCCTTTAATCTTATTTTTTTTTTAAGCACCATACATGAGGTTAAAAGTGCTGCCTTGATTTAACATGAGAATGTATGCATGATTCTATTCAGTGATTCTAATATGCACTTTGAATGCTGGGATGATCATTTCACAGAGATTTTAATTCAAGTTAGAAGTTTATTGTAATAGCACCCAGAATATAAGTATTTGCCATTAGTAAATGGCCAGATGAAATTAATACACTTCCATTTAATTCATCAGCACTTATAATCCATACAGCAGACTTTCACTCGAAAGTAACCATAGTCGGGTGCAATAAAAATCTGACTCATGCATTCAATGATTGCCTTTTTCAAAAAAAAAAAAAAAGAAAGAAGAGAAGAAGGCAAAGAACACAAACAATCCCACAAACCAAAAGCATTTGCAAATAGAGGTTTTCCACCCAAATGGAAATGAACACAGGCAAGACTGGCACCTAGATGTGCTGAGCCAAGACTATAATCTTCCAAAAAGCACTGGTTTGCATGTTAAGATTTTCATTTTCAGTAAATGCACTACGTAATGCAGTTGGGTGGGAGCCAGACTATCAGTTATTAAGCTTAAAAGGATGAAAACACTTCTGAGACTCCAAGAAAGAAAACTCTAATAGCTAGATGCTTCAGACCCATTTTTGATGAGTCAAAGTAATACAATACCCAAATAGCTTCTGCCACTATTTTCACCAACATTATTACTTGCCCTGCGTCCCTGCCTCAGGTCTGAAGGCGTCACTGCTACCTAATAAGAGTTCTTGACTCCTGGCTTCAAACAAGAAAGCTAACAAATGCCAGCTAGAATTTCCCAAAAACCATCTGATAACAAAATATCATGAGAGGAATGTGGTGGCTGACTTGATTTTGGTTTTGTACCAGGCTACAGCGCTATGTGCTCCTCCCCAGATGAATCACTTACTATTTTACACTGGTCACCAGACAAGGCAAAATCACCACCACTACATCATGACGAATTGTGAGCATGTTTTCCCCTCTCCTGCTCAACCATAAAATGGTTAAAAATATCTCGACTCACTCACACAAAACAAAACCAAGGAAGGGATGTGAACAGTGAGAACTTACCTGAAAAATTCCGAGACACGAGCATCGTTGTGAGGATCGCACCCTGTGGGGAAGAGAAAGCAGGGATAACAGACAGTGTCACCCACTTCAGAAAAGGGCTGGGCTGACCCATGGAGAACACACTGCATCAGGTCCCAAAGCAGAGGCTGCACAATGCTACCCTAGAATGTCCTGGTATATCCAGGATTCCCACATGTAGCTGTTGGACTTGACACAGGATCGCTCAGAGGCCTGCATTTCAAGAGTGGCAGCTCGCAGCCAGGCAGGCTAGCTTAGGAAATCTAAAGTAGCACTAAGAGTTGTGCTTGGACAAAGAGAATCACCATAGAATCACAGACCACCATAGATGCTACTGAGCTTTCAAAGGGCAGAGAGCTGCTTCCTGCACAGGGCAGAGGCTTTGCCCTAGCTACAGGCCACTGATACACTGTTACTGGGATGCAGAAAGTGATGAGAATTAAAAGCTCCAGGATTTAAGAACTAATTGTTCTATTTCAGCTCTCTTCCAGACAATAGAAAGGGGGTGATTATGCAGCAGAAGAGGCATGGGAAACTTACAGCTTTAGAGAAACTATGCAGCTCCTCAATATGCTACCTTAGTACTCTGTACTGGAGAACCATATAAGGTACTTCACTAAAATTAGTGATCTAATCAGCTAATCATAAAAGAAAATACTGCTGCTAGAAAGGCATTAACCTCAAATTCAGAGGATTAAAAACAAACTTAAGACAAAGCTAACACATACTTACCTTTAGCTTCCTTCTAGCATTGAACTTCCTCAAGCATTCCACAGTCTCCTGTCTGTGCATCATTGAAGCAACAGTGGATCGTTGCTGAAAAACAGGACCAGCAAAAGATCAAGAACATACCCTAACCAGATCAGATGAGTGTGCTCCACTCACAAACAACTGTGACATGCAGACTGACATGGCAAAGCCTCTCACCACCAGTGCACGGCTGCAGAACACTGCAATTGGGTCATGACTTAAGAACTTCACAATACAGCAAGACATGTCAAGTCAAGGCTGGCTATTTCAGGACTGTGCCCAAGAAACTCTATGACCAAGGTATAGGTGAGAATCAATGCTCCCTGTCTTTCAGGCACACAAATGGCTCATGATAGTAAGAAGACAAAGTCAAATGAACAAGCATACCCATCAGGGACCAAGTTAGAGGCTCTACAGAAAAGATCTGGGTTGCATTACTCATGGCTCTAAGGGGAAATTCCAAGCCCTAAGTAAATACTAGCGAGTGGCAGCCTTCCTGGACATGTCCACTCCTTGAATGCAAGTGCTTGACTAGCAGAGGCCTCGACATCTTTGTATCAGTTTTGCAGGAATAGTGCAAAACTCAGTGAGAGGAAAGATCATATAGCTCTATGGTACCAATGCAAAAACCTCAGCATAACCTCTACTCTGTGATGCACCCACAGCAGACTGGGATCCCATCACCTGCAAAAAGAGAATTTCCCAGAAGTGTCGCCAGTCACTGAGGAAACCAGAGACTGATGCTGCCAGACACTTGAAGCACATGAGAAAAATAAGAGATTAATGCCAAAGTAGATGATGCTCTTCAATAGAGCCACGAGTCTAAATCCCCTTTACAAGCACAGTGGATGAATTACTGACTTGGCAGATAGGTGCATACAAACTCTCCATCATTTTTCTGCTGCTTGGAAAAAAAATTTCAATACCCAAATGAACTGTAAACTATGCTCATATTCAGCTAGTTTCATGGGAAGTCTCTGGTTTGATCTGTTGTCAAAGCTAGTCACTTGCTGCAGTACCCAAAGCAGTGTGGAAGGAGAAAGTAGCTAAACTTTGCTCCACCAACTTAGGTGGTTACTGTTTGTCCAGCCTCCTTAGGAGTGACAGTGGTGTCCAGTCGTTCATTGTGGGTGCACAAGAGTCAGGACACATACCTCAGAAGTTCACTGATGCTAAGAAACTCAGAGAAACTTTTAAGATTTTCTAGCACACTTACTTCAGAGGAGCAATACACCTCCAGAAAGAAAGCACACGCTGCACACAGAGACTGCAGAGCAAATGGAATCAACAGGCACAACAGGAGGCAGGGGGTAAGAGGCTGAACTGGCTGTCAAGTGAAATCAAACGCCCCATAACTCAGAGAAGGAAAGCCTCTCTTGAGCCATTCTATATTACGTTCCCACAGCGAGTGTGCTATCATAATACACACAGCTTGGTTTACAGGCATTGGGACAAAAGTTAAACATGCAGGAACTGCTATTGATTAGAAGCTTACAAAGAGGGAAAAAAAAAGACGCAAAGTGTCAGCTAGTGTGACGTTTTTGACTTCCAAGGAACTTGAATCACTTTACAACAGACACTATACTCCTGTTGCACAGATGTTCACATAAGTAAGTTTAAATCACTAATCTGTTGTTTCATGGTGGAAGGAAAAAAACCTCACAGTTTCTTAAGAGCAAACGAGCCAAGGAACACACAGTACACATCCTAGAAAGCAGAAGCACGCCATGGTATTACAAGAGCATCTGGTTAGATTCAAGTGGAACTACTTCATCCAGCAGAGATGAAAGTGCGCCACTGTTGCCCTCCCCTACGCCCACGTCCAGCTGTATGCTGGGATTTCCTCGTCAACTTTGCAAAAGATCAAAAATACTCATGTGTGGGATCTGGCAAGGCAGAAACTACATACACAGAGCAGCAAAACGCTTTTTGCTGATTTCAAGTTTACAGCCAGTTAAGCTGCAGCACAGCAAAAATGTTATGTTGCAAAAATGTTATGTTGCAAAGATGCAATGCAATAAACTGCAGTAGAGATGAAGAATGAAATAATCCTAAAATATGTTGTCTGATGCCAGACTCCTCCATCTGACATTTTAGGATGATATCAACTAGAAGAGGAGACGTGGAGAAAATCAGGAACAATGGACATTCACAAAACTTCTAAAAGAATAAATTAGGGTTTTTTTTCCCCATACAGTAGCAATAAAAGCACCACAGCATGACAAAGTTGGCTTGTTGAAGGACGGCCTCCAAAAAAAATCACAACTCGAAATATTTAAATTACTCTGGGTTCCTCTGCAGCTAAGTCTTGACATGTCAGTTCAGGGTAAACCGCAAATCCATCTGTAATGGAGGAAAACACTTACGCAGACCCATGGATGTTTGAGAGCCTGGTCAGCTGTGATGCGCTTGGCTGGGTTTATTGTTAGCATCTGGTTGATCAAATTCTTTGCTTCAGGTGTCACAGTGTCCCACTCAGGGGATGGGAACTGAAAGAGGAAGAAGGAACAGATGACAAAACGAAAGTATCTTCTAATAGCAGAAAAGATTCTCCCTCCTTAAAACCAGATTTTGCCCCTTTGATACCAAGGCTAACATATTTGTAAAAAAAAAAACCACATCATTTCTGGTGAAAATTCAAGTTGAACAAGAATCATACAGAATGAAGGAAATGAATGGTACCCGACAGCAGGACACACCTGTACCATTCACCAGACACAGGCAGGAAAATGAACAGTTTAAGCGTCTCTTGGAAATCATTCAGACCTTTGAATTTCTGTCACACTCAGCAGTCAAAAAAATAAAATCACAGATCTTTTTAACTGAGCTCTGACATGAAAAACACAAGCACTACCTTTTTTACCCCACCTTGCTCTTTCTCCAGCATGCTAAAAAGCTATAATAGCATTTGCAAAAACCACAAGCGCTTAACTACAGTAACATCTCATGAAAGCAAAAACTGCTAACAGAGAACAACCCAGCAGCTCTACTTTCCCAACCATAAAGCACAATATCTTAGAACAAAACCAGTCACTTAGGTACAGCAACCCACCAGGAGGTTGTTAGCAAGCATCTACCATCCTAGAAATCATTACTTGGGGAGCAAGAGAGATGTAATAGTGGACAGGAAAACAGAAGCATGGAAACAAAAGAATCTCAAGTATTTCAGCTACTGATCATCCATGAGGGGTAACTGCTCTCTCCTACAACTCCAGTAATGATAAAGGTAAGATATTTACACCATCCTTCAGATGCTTGCATGTGGTACAGATGACAGCACACTGAGATTAAATGCAATATAGCTCACTCCTACAAATCTACTCTACAAATACAAGTGAATTTGAAAATGTCAAGATAAATGTGCTGTTGGCATAAAGTCGCCTGTCTCTAAGGGCAGGGAAAAGATTGATCTATCCTGACAACATCTTCTTAGAGTACTATATTATTTAGAAAAAGTTTATCACACCTGTTTTCTCCTGCATTTTGTGCTTTGCTCAGTCAAGTCATAAAAACCACACGCACCATATCTGATTTGCATCTAATCTTATTTCTGCATTCTCAGGCATCAGCAAAGCATTATGCAATTTGTTCTGCAATCTCTGTGAGAGAATACCCAAAACTGATGGTACTGAGCTTGCAAGCCACGACACTATCCCCCCATCAGAACTCTGAAGCATTCATGGTCATGCCTTGCAAAACCCCTACCCAGCAGCATGTAGTCCAAATCACAGTTGCCACTTTCTCTGCGGTTGAGAGAGAACAACCCACCAGTCCAGTGCACACAGGCCCCTTGATGCTGGGGTAAGGACACCAGGGACAGGTATGCCAGTAAAACTTTTTCTACCAGGCAAAACAGGAGAGGAAGCTACTGGAACTTGTTCATCATAGGTAAGAATGCAAAACTAACAGGTAGGTAGGAGGCGTCAGGCACTTCACTCCTCACGACTTACAAAAAGAGTTAGACATTTAATCCCTGAAGTGCTTTTAAAATCCCCATCAATATAATTAGTGCAAAACCACTTCAAATAAGAACAAGCAACACAGAAACAAGAGGAGCAAGAAGGTGAGAGAAGAACACAAGTCCATTTAAAGCTATCAAGTACAAAGACATCACTTTTCTTTCACTCAGGAAGCCACTGAGCCAGGACACAGGGTTAGGCAGACTTTTGTTCTCACCAGTACAGTCGCTCTCTCGGTCTCGGGCACAGAAACTGGGAGGTAACAGGGGTCCAGCAGAACCCTCTCTCTCTCTTTTTTTTTTTCAATACAAACCACAAGACAGCCTAAAAAACGAGCTTCTCAACTTCCTCTTGATAGTCAAGCCCACAGGCTCTGAGCTAGGACTTAGAGTTCCCTCTTCCCTCCAGAGCCTCTCCTTGCGTGGAAGGACTTAAGTCAAGCATTCAAGCTCTGGCACCCAAAACACATTTTACACCATCTTTGCTCTCCAGTACTAACCACCTTGCCTGTTCCTTTCCTTCAAGCACTTTTTACACCTCAGTTTTGCCATGCTTTGAGAAGCATTTCATGAACTCCTTGGCTTTTTACCAGAGCTTCCAACCCACCATGCTGCTCGTCACCACAAAGCCACCCCTCCAAAGGCTCTTGCCATTCAGTCTTCTCACTGGGCTGTCCATGGCTAGAATAAATTTCACTATGGCACTGAGGGAGACCAGAGGCCCTAATTTAAGCCATTATTCTACAGAACACTTCCCTAATACTTTTAATTAGGCCTTGATAAGGCTCCTTCATTTTACCTTTGCTCTGCTGCCCTGAGTTAGCTCTGGCTACATCTGCAGCACTTTGTGGTAAATGCACTAGAAGACACCATTTCTGCCATCTGCATTTCCAGCTCTGCATTTCCCTAATGACCAGCAATGTCTTAGTGCCCACTGCAATGCTTCCCACATATCCTTTCAGTAGCCCCAAACAGGACTGAATCCCAGGCAGTGAAGACATGGAGGTGTATGAACATGCCACACATCACTTTGCACAGTAGCTTGGGGCCTGCTGCTGGACACCAAGTAACATAGTGCCATGTTTTGGATGGCTTCTACACCCATGCAGGTACTCAGCAAGAAAGTGCCCTTACGTCATAGGCTCCGGCTTTGATCTGCTGATAGAGTTTGTGCTGATCTTCATCCCAAAAGGGAGGGTACCCCACTAGTAATATGTACAGAATCACTCCTGGGAGGGAGAGACACAGACACACTATGGTTAGGCTAATACGCCAATTATTCCTTCAGCCCCTCTTCCTTCCCTCTTGACAGTCCCCAAGGCAACGATTGCTCTCTATCTTCATTTGCCATCACATTTAGCCTTCCAAGGTAGAAAAAGACAGTGAAAACCTCTCCTCTGCTGCACCTCACCCTGGCACCTCATGTTCAGCTCTGAACGCCCGTTGCCAGGAGCTAGAACAAAGTGCATGATGTCCTTCTACCCTCCTCTGGCTATCATGGCTGGTGAGCCACACCTCTCAGCTGCTCTCAGAATACAATGAAGCCACATCCCCTGGGGGCTGCTCAGCAGCAAGGGACTTTTTAGGAAGAACTGTGTTTTTAGATGCTTACTGTGCATGGTCTTGGGACTAAAATGACTCTGACAAAGCTAACACTCCTAGCCTGCAGAAAACCATTTAGTCTATGTCAGGCAACACTGATATCACATATCTTTAAACTTATCAGTCCCAGATACATTTACACTTCATTTTTTTCCTTTTTTAAAAAACAACTCTCTTCAATATTTCACCTTCTACATAGTTAGTGTAATAGGAAATGGCTACAGTTATCTAAGCAACTGACTCTGCAAAGCATAGACAGTTCCCATCTCTTGAGTCTCAAACATCTGATAGATAGCCTGAGGAAACCATTAGGAGCCAGAATCAAACGAGTTCAGGCTCCAGTATTAACTCCATCTACACAAGGTGCTTATCCTCAAGTGCCTTCTTCTCTCCACCCAATAAGAAGGAGCACTGCACACCCTCCCAGCAATTGGTTATAAGGAATTGCTCTTCTACATGAAACAATGTTGTTTAAGGGTAAAACATTTTGACAGAGTCTTACCACATGCCCATATATCCACTGGTTTTCCATAAGGATCTTTTCTTAAGACTTCAGGGGAGAGGTAGCCTGGAGTGCCAGCAAATCCTGCCAGGAAACGGACAACATGAAGTACTTACAATACCCAAACAGAAGAGAACTTGCCAGATCACAAAATCCTCTAGTGATAACCAAAAAAATTCCAAACCCCATTTCCCACCATTCACCTCATGTTTGATAGAGCTACCTCTTGGTAAATCAAGAGTAACAGGAGAAAACAAAACAACAACCAAAACAAAACAAAACAAAACCCACACACACACAAAAAAAAACCAGCCAAACAAAACCACAACACAATGAAACATGAAACTCATATGGGATCAAGAATTGCAGGAAAAACAGAAAAAGAAACAGGGACTGTGTCAACCAGCTGGGCACAAACTCATATGCCAGGCTTTATATCATTGTTACAAATAATGGCTTGGAGTTTGAAAACACAAGACACAGATAAGACACATCTGATTGCCAAGTGATGTGGGCAGACCAGGAGAAGCAGCCATCTCTCCAGAATCTCTGCAGCACTGCCAAGTCTCAGAGTTTATGGTTAGCCTGAGAATGTCTCATTTCCAATTACATTTTAGCCAAACAAAGATAAGGCCAGACCCAAATGTGGCAGAGAAAGCCCAGGTAAACGAATTTCTGTAAAATGACTGAAGAAAATTCCAGATGTCTGCATTCCTGAGCAGTAGGAAAGTTCAGATCAGGGTCTAAACTTAGCAGCTGCATTCATCTCTGACACTAGCACCTACTGTAAACTGAAAAGAAAAACAGAGAACTATATAGCCATTTTTTCTGTCTTTGTTTATCATATTCTTTCCTCTACTCCACCTAGGCTTGTGCCCAAGGACCCAGAGGCTGAAATGCTAGGAAAAGCAGCAGCAATGCCAAAAACACACAAGCATGCTGGAAGAGCTAAGAAAAAGTCCTTAGGAAGGGTGGAAGTCAACTAGCCATCAGGAAAGCAGGGAGCAGGAGTGGGAAAGCTCAAAGGCTCTTACCAAACCAGGCCTGCTGCTCTCCCTGGACTTCTATAGCCAGTCCGAAGTCCGCCAGTTTGACAGCAGCACCCTTACATTTACTTGCCAGTAGTAAATTCTCAGGCTGGGGAGAAGAAAGGAAAAAAAAAAAAAAAAAAGAATGAAAGACTGACATCTTTGTTAAAGCCTCCAACCACACTACTCACAACATTAAATTCAAACTACTGCCTGAATTTAGCACGCATGTACTAAAGCTGTTCAGGTGAAGGCAGCAACAAACGGCCTTGACCTAGAGTAGCAGAAAATCCTCAAGTCCAACAAATCCTCTGTGGGAGGCAGAGGCTCTCCCAACCCAGCCCATGTATTACATGCTGACACCAGAGGGCACTGGCAGCACAGTTCCTGCAGTGCAGAAACCAAAATTTGTTTCTGTCATCCCCAAAGAGAGTAATTGTGGGGGAAGGGAACCGGAGGAAGATGCATTAGATAAAATCTGCCATGATGTTTCTCCCCATGAACATTTCCAGTGCCTTGGGGACTGTGTAAAGTAAATATGATGCCAATAAGGGCTGCCAAATACAGCACCATAATATGGGAAGGCTTCATCTGGATAGGCAGTAGCTTTCACCCCTTACAGAAAAAGCCTCAGCCTCACATTGGCGTAAGTAGCACAGTAGTGAATATTCTTGTACGATATCTTTTTCATGCTGTATATTTACAGTAGCACAAAATACACTGTCTTGCTACTGCCGCTGTCACCTATACAATAAGCAGTCCTGTTACTTCCCCCATGTGCCAGGTAAGGCAGACAGTCTTTTGTCCCCCACATTTCTGCCTCACATATATCTCACTTGAATCATAGTTCTGTTGTGTTCCAGCAGAGGACTTCAGCAGAAGGCTTAACACAACTCCAAAAATTGGACTGAGAGCCAGCAGCTTCCTCTGAAGCACGAGAGCAGCTAGTTACATGGGACCCTTCAAAACTCCAAAGCCTTTACAGTGGTGCCTATCACAGTTCTACAGGAAACCCATCTTGTAGATAGGCAGGACAAATGTGATTTCTCATCCTAACTCCTTCTGATTATTTTTGCAATTCATATCCACTTGATTTGTTAACCACACAAGATGGAAGCCTGGAAATTGAGAAAGAGGAGATTGTCTCAGTTTCAGAGCTGATGAAGGTCTTTTTTACAGCCTCTATCCCTGTTCTTCCTGACAGGAACAAGATGCTTTGCTCATTCATCAGCCTTAAAGTGCCCTGCTTCTCCTCTGAATGGAGAACAGCCTTGCCATCACAGTCCTTACAATAAGCAGCATGGAAGGGAAGGGATTGGGGTCTAAATATATTTGGATGACACCAGCTTTTCACTGTATGGAAAGTGGAAACAAGCTATACTGATGAAAATTCACCAATGTAAAGAAGCCCCTAATGCAGAAAACCAGTGAAGTCCTCTGAAAATCTCTTTCAACTTAGATCACATCTGGGCTTGGCTTTACTAAGAAACAATGAAATTCAAGCCAGGCTTTTGCTAGCTAAGCACTATTTGCTTCTAAAATACAGCTACAAACACCTTAGGGCTAATGGTGCTTATCCATATGCATGTTTGCCAACATATGGGTTGTCTCAGGTTTCACATACTTTTTGGTAAGGATGTGAATACATTCCAAAATTTTTTATGGTCCCTATATGCAGCTCAACATATAAAGTTCTTTAAGAGCATATTAGCCAAAAGACAGGCTTATGAGAGAGGGAGGTGCAAAAGATAAAACTTCACTTGAGGCAAGCTCTGCAGTTATTATGCACTGACCTTGAAGGCCAAGCTTTTGGCAAGGAGCTAAATATTAAAGAGCATGGGATCTTTTATTGCTAAAAGGAATGGCTACTCCTCAGGCCTGGAGAGTTTCAGCGAATAGGAGAAAGCAACAGAAGAAACATATTAACTACAGAGAGGAGTATCTATCAGCTAAGTTTGAAACAAGTTCACAATTTTCACACAGACAAAACCTGGGAAGCCAAACAGATTGTAGCTGAACACAGGATGCAAAGGAAAACTTAAACCATCTTGTACTGCAAAACACTAATGATTCTCATAGAGGCACAAATACTGGGCAGTAGTGCCTCTTGGAGCTTCCTCCAGAGCAGGTACCAGCCCTAATCCAGAGCGGCCATTCCACAGTAGAGCACTTGTGTCTTTTCACAGTGCTCTGAATCAGAAGGCCAGAAGTGTTGCAGGGGAGTCTGGCAGAGACACTAAGGGTTAACAGCTGTCCACTAGATCAGGACACTGGAGGAACACTGCCACCAAGCTTGCAACATGCTTTTACCTTGCTCTCTGCAAACTATTTTAATACTTTCTCCCCTTATGCGTTGTGTAACAAACCAAAACCAACTCTAGTAGCAGGTGTCATCCTGCATTACATTAACTGGACCACTGGTGGTCATCACCATTCCCACTTCAGACAGAAAGGGCTGCAGGACAGGCAGACTTTCCTGCTCAAAGCTCTTCATTCTGGAGCCTGCCCAGCTCCCAGTACAGCTGGCACTGTGTGAGAAGGGAGTTTAAGTAACTACACTGCAGGGGGTCGGGGGGGTCTATAAATGTGTTATAATGTGGCAAACGGTCGATTCACCCAGTGTTTAAGTGGCCAGCAGTTTTGGTTTTAGATTAAAAGCACTTCTACTGACTAAAGAAAAAAGAAACAGTGTGAAAAATTCTTGGGCATCTCTGCCTTAGCCCAATGGCGTGTTTGGTAACAGTGCAGAATAAAAATATACATGCACTGTGCAGACAAACTCGTCCTGGCAGATTGAACAGAGATCGCCCCAGGTCTCTAGAAATCTCTTCAATGGCAGACTAGAAAGTGTCCTTCATTATAAATAATTGTACCCAAGTTTCTCTGAAGACCTACTGCAATCCAAGGTTCACAACTATTCCATCCTGGAGCTGCCTCAGAGAAGCTGAGAGGTGGCAAGGTTCATGAAAACTGAGAAATTCCTCAGGAGTTCAGCACACCCTCTAGAAAACTCTGAAGGAGAAATTTGGTGCTTCAGGAACCCCTGAGTTCAGTTCAAGTAAAAAACAAGAAAAAAATACTCTGCCAGCTGGCAACACAGTGCTGCTGTCTTGCCTCTTCCAATGATCCCCTGGCTGCTCTCCTCGCCTCTGTGGCACAGAGGAAGTATTACCTTCAAGTCCCTGTGCACGATATCATGCTGGTGAATGTGATTCACACTCTCCAGTATCTGATGAATACAGTGGCTGCAAGATAAAGGAAGAGACACACAGTTATGCACACACAGACACATTTGGCATCTCATCTCATTCCAGCACTATTTCCCTAATTTTTATATTTGTACCAGGGAGAGTTCAAGACCCCAGGCTGAATCCCTTTGTCATGCCCACTGGATTCCACAGCTGAGTATTGCCACAGCTGGAAACCTCCAGCCACCTCAGCAACAGAGCACTAAGCACCCTATCCACAAATCCTTTCTCCTACCTCACATCATCTCCCTCCTCTCTTCCCCCATCTCACTAAGTGTCCCGCATGTTCCTTCAGCCAACAGTGCCTACCCCACACAGGAGAACCAAGGCACCTGAGTATGTGCAAACAGCAGCTGAGATTGGGCAAGCAAGACCAAATCACTCCAAGAAGCAGTCAGCTGGGCTAGTCCAAAGCAAAAAAACTTCCAGAGAGCAGCCGCCTCCTCCAGCAAGTTCAGGATGATGACTCCTGGGCGCCTGCCAGTTTGCAAAGCTTTCAGAGCAGCATCTCAAGCACTTTACATACACAATGTGCGCACACACCCGCTTGCTGGGTGCCTTTTAAGTACAGATCCCACTTAAGGGGTTTGAGATCTGAAAAGCAGACTCATTCCCTGTTAAGTGCAGTATGCTGCACTCCCCCAGCTCATGGAAAACTCTCTCTGCCACTGTCACTGCTGTAAACTACTGGGGCAAAAGCAAGATGTTATTTATACCTGTCGCATAAGAACAGCACAACACACTCATGGCTGAGATTTCTGGTGAAAACATCTCTTCCGCTAAACATTTACTCAGCTTTCAGGGGTGAATGTGGAATGGAGCAGCGATTTTGACAACTCTGCCTGGGCAGTAAGCACCTCGGTGTGGACAACTCAGACAGGTCTGTATCCTCACTGCAGGATCAGTAGTCAGTCCCTTCACTGAATTCTACAAATCTCAGGGGAACAAATGTGAAATGAGTGAAACATTTGAGGGAAGGGAAGTTGGCTACTGGCAAAGATGGAAAGAGGGTAAGGGAAGAAAGAGGAGAGGAGGTGCAGCACTGTGTATTTCCTACCCCCACCCCTTTGGAGCTGGCAGTACAATCCTCAGGGTCCGAGTCCATGAATATCTCCCCGCTCCCAAAACAAAAATGTATAATTAGAACAGAGCTGAGTCTGAGCAAGAGAGATTTTCTGGCCAAAAATGGCAAAAGTGTGAGGTGTCCCAGGCAAGCCAAGTGCAGTGGATTGGCACAGACCTTGCTCCCCCGCTCTCCCAGCCCGCTCTGGAATTCAGCTCGGCATGGGAAGAGAAAGGGAGGAGTTTCACCCTGTCATGTTGTGGGCATTGCAAGACCTGGCCAGCTGACAGTCAGAAGGCTGAGCGCCCCGAGGAAGACACACAGCAACAGACAGTACTTCTTTTCCCCTTTTCCTGAGCAGTGTTGGTCACTGCCAGCTCTTTAGCACTTCAGGGAACAGTAAGAGTAGTAAATGTGGTAAGAGTAACATGGAGAAAGACTGGTGATCTCAAAACTTCCCATCTTCGAGGCAGAATGGCCTGAGTGACTGTGTACCTGCCCAAGATGCTGTGCCTACAACATCTGTACACCCTACTGAAAACACTTACAGGGCTCTCAGACCTCCCTGCCAGGAGCTCTATCAGATATGACAAGCCCACTGGCCTTCCCCATCAGGAGGCAGCTCACAGCAGAGCACACAGTGCAACACCTCATTTGAAAGCGTCATGCAGTGGCCAGAAGGCAGAGGCTGTGAGCACACCACAGGGAAAGCAAATAAGCGCTCAGACTCCACAGCAGTGCCTACCTAACACACCAGGTCATACTCTCTTTCCTTGCACTCAGCATTAACTTCCTCACAGCACTGCCTACCAAGCTCACTCTGCGAGCAACACCCACTACTCCCTTCTTAGCCCTCTCTTCTCATGGCTCCCCTAACTCCTGCTCCAGCAAGGGTCCAGATGGGATAAGAACATGGGTGCAGAATAAGCAGGGGTGAACTGTCACATTTGGCCACTCCCAGGCCCTGCTAAAGCAGAACAGGAGCTGCCTAATCCCAGCTTTGATTCCAAATGCTGCACGTCCAGCAGACAGATGGGTCAGAGTCTGCTGCACAAAACACCCATCCTACATAAACAGCAAAGCAACAAGCACAGACCACTTTAGGAAGGGAGGGAGAAGACACACTCAGTCTGCTGCACAAAACACCCATCCTACATAAACAGCAAAGCAACAAGCACAGACCACTTTAGGAAGCTCACGCATGGGAGGGAGAAAACACACTCAGAAGAAGGGCATATCTAAATCTTTTAAGTAATAAACCATAAAGCTTGTTCTTACATATTGTGCCTTTTCTCACTGTGCCAATCAGCTCAGAGTCAGAGAGGGCTTCCACAGAAACACAGCCTTCAAAGGCCTCTCTCGCCCTGCCCCATAAACCATTACCTAGACACAGGCAAATTGAATGGATCTGCCCAACAGCAACAGCATGCCACCGGAACCCCTAACTAGAAGGCAGAGGCCAAGAAGCTATTGCTCTCACAGCCACAGGGACAGCTCTGCCCTGTGTTTGCTCGCTAAGGTCACACTGTCAGCACCCACCAGAAAGGGCAGGCAAACGAAGGCGCTAGCCAAGGGTCTCCCAGCAAAGAGCACCGCGTCTGCAAGTGGCAAAGGCAGCGGCGCCTGCAAGCAGCAGGGCTGGAACTCTGGTGAGTCATGCTGACTGGTGACAATAGTTTATGCTAAGAGCAGAAAGAGGAATTGTTTTTTCCAGACAGAGAGCAAGAGTGTCAGAACAAAGCCATGCACAGAACACCAGTCAAGAAAATCATTCCACTTGCCAACACACGTGGCACATACACAGAAGGGTCTGGAAACAGTCTTACCTGGCATCTGCTTCACTGTAGTATTCTCTGGCAACAATGTCCTCAAAGAGCTCCCCACCAGTAACCCTGGAGTGCAGAAGAACAAGGCAGGTTACAGAGCCTGTGCACAACTAGGTCAAGCCTGCACAGAACGTATGTGGCTGCCCACCTGGGCCCTTTCCCACAGCCTGTGTGGGGACCTGTGGCACAAAGCAGCCAGAGCAGAGCTCCACCACCATGGCACCAGCACTGGTACATCCATGTAACTGACTCCTTGGATTGTCATTTCACCAGTAGTGTACAAGACACTGTTGACACACTAGGCAAGAATTGCTCATGCACCTCTCCAGACCTTGGTATGTTACAGTGGGACAGAACACCCCTCTTCTGACCTTTTCCAGGCTGCCTCAGAGACACAAATCAGCCTCCCTATTCAGGAAAGCCAACCTTTGCCATCCCACACGCTTACATCTTCTGCCAGGAGCATCCTGGTCCATCCCCTACCACACAGGTTGGTTTGGGTTTTTTTGTTTGTTTGTTGTTCTTTTTTTGTTGTTGTTTTGGGTTTTTGTTTGTTTGTTTGTTTTTTGGCATGTAGGCAAGAGGTATCCAAAGGTCTCAAAAGAGAAAGGGAGAATTATATTAATGCAAGTGCTTTTTATTACACTTTTAGTCAACGTCCATGTGCCTGTATCACTGGTGAAGCATCAAAGCCAAAGAAAGACACTTACAGATCAAAGACGAGGTAATGGAAACCCTCTTCTGAAATACTGTCATGGAGCCTCACTGCAAAAACATAATCAAAAAATGGAGATTTACAGAGCATGTAGCAAATATGACACTTCTCAAATCAAACCCACACATACAGCCAAGTTCTCCCTCAACCCAATCATTTTATTTGAGTTGTGTGTTTGCTTAGTGACCCGTTTCCTTTCATTACCTCAAAAGAACAGATGGGTGTCCTTCACATGCATCCACCACTCCCCAGCATCAAAACAAGCTTTAAATATTTTTGACCTCCTGTTCATTCTCCTTCTCCAGTGCTCCAGTACCATCCTTTCACATCTGCCCACTCTTTCCTCCATACTAATGTTTTGCTAACTCTCTCCATCCATTTTATTTCCAAAATCCAATCATTATCAGAATCTCCAAACAAGCCCCCAACCCACGTATTACTTCCAACCTCACCTGCATGTCAGTGTCATTGATCTCCCTTCTGCCTTCCACCTAGAAGGCTCCATGAATTTCCTTCCTTTTATGTGCTTTTCCTCACTTCATTCAGACTTACACCCCAAATCCTCACTCAAAATTCAGAGCCAGTTTCTTGCCTCATTTCTTCTGACCTGTTTGCTACCATAGGCTTATCTGATTACAGACCCCTTCTCAAAATTTCATCCTCCTTCAGCTTCCCTATATCCCCCCCTCTTTCTGCTCCTATTGCCTAAATTAACCTTTTCATCTTTTCACTTTCCTTGTCCTCCTTAATATGCAGGACTGAGGCTTCCCCCATGACAGGCCACTATCCCCTGGTATTCTGAGGTCTCCTCTTTTCCCCATAGTACACATGGGCAATAACTATTGTATCTATGCAGCCAGCACAGTGCCATTTCCTCTTGTCTGAAACAAAATCTCAATTTATTTGATGTTTTAGATACCTAGGCATTACTTATAACTCAAGAAGATAAACTAAGCCCTTAATTTCATATTGCTACCTACCTCCTACTTCTTTCCTTTTCAGCCCTGCTGGAAAACTTCTCTGCTTTCTCTGACAATCAAGGTAACAAGTAGCAATGCTATTTGACTTAATTCCTATACCATCACACCCTAACTAGGACGAGTTGTCTCCTTCATTTCCCTATTGATTCATCCAACTAAAGCAACTAGCTGAGACTGGACTGGGTCTCTGTCACACCTTGTAAATGAGTATTGACCAAAGTAACATTACCATTCTCATCCCTATAGGAAAAATCTTGTTATGTGGCTCTGTCACTTTAACAGTACCTTTGCCTCTCTTCCCTGTCTTCCATTCTCTTCCACATAAAATACAGGTGAACCTGTCTTGACTTCTCCTAACATGATGGTTTTCTCTCTGCCAGTGTAAGAGGTCAGTTTGCACCTCTTACTGGCACATGATGTCAGCCACCACCACCGTCTTGGGAATGTTTCAGACTAGCACTTGGCACGTGCTCCTCCTCCATATGGAACAGCTTTTGCAAATATTCTCAATGCTCTCCTCTAATCCCCCTTGCAGCTCTCCTTTGCTAAGGCACCCTTCCACATCCAGGCAAACACACACAAAATTGAGAGTAGCAAAGATATGCAGAGACCACTGCCAGGACCTTCCCTAAAAGGGCTTCATTCTTTCTTTATTCTTTCTGCCTGTAGTTCTCTATATTTTTCATGCTTTTATCTAAAAGCTCTCTGGGCTGGTACCTTGACCAAATTCCTTTCCTTAGCATTCCTACTGCACCTAACCACAGGGGTTCAGAGGAGCACTCCACTCAGCATAATGCAGCAAACAAGCAAGTACAGTTAGAGTACCAGCACAGCAGGTGTTGCAGACACAACATGCTGTTCCTACAGCATGAGAACAGAGACACATCACCTTTTAAGAACTATAGTCCTCAAATCATTCACGAAAAAAAAAAAAAACTTCCAAGTAAACAGTTTTAATTGACTTTGTAATAACTTCACTGCAATACAACTTTGTGTTTACAAGAAAACTTGCCTCCTGAGCACCTGGCAGAAAACAGCAGAAGGGGCACTACAAAAATGAAAGAGAAGGGTGTTTCCTAGGAGAAAAGATTTCCATTCAAGACCAAAGACAGGAAATGGCTGAAGCAGACGTGGATTCCCAGCATAGGTGAGTTTTCACTCCAGTGCATAGGACTGTTTGAGGTGAATGCAGGAGGCGAGCCCATGAACAAGAGCTGAAGCCCAGGACACGGGCAAAAGAGAGCAAGGAGAGCTTATGAAGACAGAGCAGAGCAACTTCAAGGAAAGCTGAATGTGCTTAGAAAGTTACGTCTGGTGAAGCTCAATACACATTCTCCTTCCTCTGGCACTTGAAAGGTCATTGAAGTGCTGGGAGAAACACCAAGCAGAGAGGAGAGCAGCACCAACCAAAACCTGGCAGAGGAGTAGCCATCATAAGGCTGGCAGCAGTGGCCATGAAAAAGGAACAGCAAACATGTCTGCAGGTAGATGTGAGAAACTATGATGGATAAACTTTGATGCAAAGATGTGGGCAGCAAATTAAATCAGAAAATAAAACATAAATGAGCTGATTGGTGCTATTTCTTTGTCCTAAGGAAAGCAACTTTGTCAGATACATTATGAAAAGGGAAGGAAGTAAAAATTCAGCTGGCAGAGACTGGCAGAGGCAACAGAAAGAGCCTTCAAGGACAGTAAAACACTATTTGCATCCTTAGGTGAGGAACCATGACAGAAGGAGAGAGACAGTTCATAAACAACGTCGTTGTACATAACCCTAGGGCTGCACAGCAAAATAAAGCCTTGGAGGCAGGACACGGGTCATTAACTTAACAAGGGAGCCACTTCCTCACAATGGCCTAGAGCAATGCTGGAACAAAACCTGCCCAGGATTTAATCTGCTGAGGTAACAAAGCTCAGGGAGTAACAGCAGAACAGGAAAACCCAGAAAATCTATAGGAAAGATGACAGTAGGCCACACCACTCCACACAGGAATAATTATCAACAGCTCAAAACATTAGGCTTACGGTGTGGAGAAAGGCAGCAGAAGTGGAATCAAAAAGGATTCAGAAATGTCTGAATGTATCAGAACTCTTGTGACTTTCAATTCCAGTCCGCATCTGCTTCATACTGATGGCAATGGGAAGAAATTAAACCAGAACCCAGTAGCAGAACAGCAAGAACACCCAGTGCCCTTTCACCCTAATGTTTTGCTGGCCTACCCTCCTGTAAAGCCACAAGAGCCTTCCCAACCAGCAAGGATACTGCTGTCCTCAGTTCTGATACCATGGTTCACTCTGCTGACACACAAGTTAAAATCTCCTGCTTTCTAACACAGTGATAACCAGCAGGGACTGTCAGCTTGAAAACATGACCTGCCTTTTCCAAACCCACTCAGCTAGCTCACACAGTGGCATATCTTCAGAACTAATTCCACCACGTTTAGCTCATGTGAAGGATAAAGGCATTTAAAACATTTCTTGGCCTCCTCTCCACTTTGGTTCATAAATACGATCCAGATGAAGTTAACATTCATCATAAAGATATATAAACATCAGATTTCCTTTGATAGCTCTACCTTCCAGTCAGCAGAGAGCTCCCTTTCCTTTAAAGATATCCTGTGCAAGTGCCCTCCACCTGATGGCAGGATACAGGTTCCCAAATAGCCAGTTCCAAGAGTGGGTGACAAGAACCCGAGTACTAGGTCATCCTCTGTTTCAGATATTTTCCCATGAAAATGAGATCCCATTTGTTCCAGAGGCTGCTGGTCCTGACACACCATCTAACATCTACATTAATCCCATCAGTTCCCTTCACCCAAGCAACTGAGCAGAGTCAATGTAGACTGCTCATAAGTGTGTAACCTGTGTACATGAGGTGAAAAATAGAGTTGTGTGTTGGTGCTGGAGGGCAATAGATTACCAAAAATTGACTACCCATGATAAGAAAAAAATAAGAATTAAAAATAAAAGTATTCACCCCGTTAACCTTTTTCTTCAAAACTGTTACAGAACCCTTTTATGTTGTTGTTCTCATCAGGGGAGCAGTGACATCTATGTCTAGTGCAGCAGGATAGACACATACACATCACAAAGACACTCTCAAATCACAGCAACAGAGAACTTGCACAACAGCAACACAGAGTCTTCCAGAAGACAACCAAATTATAAAAGAGTCTGGTACTTGCCAAGGAACCTGATCTCACTCAATCTACCTCATCTTCTGGTGATCTCTATTAACTGATTCTGTTGCCCAGCAGTTGTGATTCAAACCATCTTCTTCCTAAACAAAGACTCTTAACACAAGGACTCTTACATATATAAGAAATTAGTCCCTGCCAACACCATGCACAGCCTGGGTCACTCAATGAGTGATCTTATGTCAGAGGCCTCTGATGGATGAAAGAGCAATTAGTACAATGGTTAGTAAGAAAAGATAAGGAGAGGGGAAGGACAAAGAATATAGAAGCAAGTCAAACAAGGCACTAAATCGACTACAGGATATGGTGAAAGACTTTACCCAAAGTTAAGTCAGGGCACAGAAAAAGGTCCCATCCGCACAAAGAACAGTGCTTATAGAGTTCACAAGCTCTCCGGGATTTCCTAAGACAATCAAGTTTTACAGATGTCTTCAGAAATAATAAAAGCCCACTGCACTAGTAAGCAATTCCACAATAAATATTATCCGAAGCAGAAGGATCAGTTACAGATTGTTAGGTAGAAACACCATCTGCAACAACACCAGCTGGTCAGTCAGCAGAAGTGCACACCAACACTTGGACGATATCTCCAAGAAGCACAGAGGTTCCATGAGAAATAAGCAGTTGTTTCAGCACAGCATCTTAATGGAATGTTTTCAGCAAGACAAAAAAAAGCTTAACTTTCTTCATATACAGTCATGAATCTAGTACTCTAGTGGCATTCCACTGAGGGTAATGAAAGACTGCCACCTAAAACTGCCCCTCCAATTTTAAATGCACACCTACAACTCTGCATGGTGAAAGATGTGATGCACCACTACACATCACAACCTAGTTAGCTGGTTTAAGCATCCTTTTTTTCCCCTCAGACTCCTCTCCAGCCTCATCCTATATAAACTGCTCTTACCTGTACAAGACATATCTCCCACAAAGCTGGCCTTTTGGAAAAATAACAAATGACAGAACAACTGTGAGACCAATCCACTCTCTTTCCCCCAAAACTCAGACCTTCAACACTGCCTGATGCAAGTTACACGAATTATTTTCTGTCTTCTGTGTGTCAGGTCGGAGGCCCTAACACAATCCAGAGCATTTGCAAAGAGGCTGACACCACAGTGAGTGGCTCAAGGGGATGTGCTGCAGTTACTGAACCTAGGAACAGCTGGGTAGCAGGAGTTCAAGCACTTTCTAAGAACATCTGCTGTGAATATTACTTTTCTCTGCCTCCTGTCTTCAGAGTCTTGCCAGAAACCTTGCCTCAAGAAACAAATGTTTCAAAATCCTCATGCATGTTCAGTTCTCATTTTAGAAAGAAACAGAATTAATAAGCTATGGTATCAACTACAGAAAGTTAAGCATTTTAGTCCCAAACAGCGACACACAACAGTCACGCCACGTGGTTTGCGTTCCCTGCCTGAGAAGTGACCCTGCACAGGCACCCCAGGTCTCTGATGCCCAAGTGTGATATGAAGCAACTGAGTATAAGAGGAAAATCTCCCTCATCACAAGCTGTACCAGCCTAACAACCAACGCAAACTGCTGCCCAGTCATGCAAAGCCAGACTTTGTGAATGCAAAAGTTGAAGTGAATCATGAAGAAACTAGGAAAGAGCTTTCTATTTTTTTAACAGAAGTCTACCTGAAACCCAGAAACATAAAAAGACATTTGTAAGCAATAGGCATCTCATTTTTAAACGGTCACGTATGAAAGGCCAGTTGATACTGGGGTCACACAGCTTATGCCCAGCCTAGCTTTGACCTACCTCTTCCCTTCACTCTGCCCAGTGTGCTGATACTACCTTTTTACCCTTACGCTGAGCTTAACAGGCCAGAAGCATTTATGCTTGCCTCATAAGCTCATGAGGGACATTCCCCCATATCCCATGTCCACAGCCAACAGTGGAGCAAGGCTCCCTAGGGGCTCAGCCCATGGTTGGGGCAGGCAAGTTCTTGTAACACAGGGTGGTTTTTGGCAGCGTGCTGCAAGTAAATCTCTGCAAGCAAAGTAGTTACTGGAGTCACAGCAAAAAGCAGGGATACAAGCAGCAGAAAAATTGAATGGGATAATTCCCCATATCTTCACTTTGCAATTACTTACCTCTGCTTAGGAGAAGTTAACATGGCCTGAAATATTCTTGCTCCTACATACCAATGGTCTTAGCCTGGCCTTGGGACAGGGTTCAAGCTACAGAATAGGGTAATCTTGTCTGCTAAATCTAGGTTAACTGGCGTTCCTAAATGTAAAGCATCTGAACATTAGGGAACATAAAGGACACTATTAGTCAACTACCTCTGCACCAACACACTGCATGCTGTGATTACATAACATTTGGGGCTCTCAGATTAAGTTGCCTGTGTTGCAGTACCTGCAGCAGAGCCAATATGAGGCAACAGAGATTTCTGTTTGTCTCCTGGGTCATGGTAATTGCAATGCAGTAACTCCTTCACACAGCCTTCGTAGTGCAAACTCAAAAGCAATCTGGGATCTTCTAGACTGGACAATTCTATTTAAAGGTCAGCCACTCATTAGAAAAAGTCACAGTTTCACTTCTCAGCAGTTTCCAGCCAGACATCAGACATTTGTCTTTATTACGGAGGAGATAAGAGATATCACAAGGGGCATATTTCAAGAGACAGAGCATGCCAGAAGCAGTAGAATAAAACTGGAGGCTAAAGTCTGCCTGACGCCCTCTTCCAAAGATATTCTCCAACGTGCCAGGAGATGCTGAAATTATAGATACAAATACACATGGCCCGACAGACTGCAAACTGAGCACTATGGTCTGTGGCAGCACAAGTGACAAGTGAAGTGACGCAGATGGCCACCACCCACTCCCGCTTCCCCAGCTGCTCACCAGCCTGGGCAGCCAAGATGGGAATTGTCCCACCACCTCTGAGCCTGGCTGTGCACCAGGGCGCTTCCCGCGCGGTTCGCAGCACTCGGGATGCCCGTCCTGCCTGGGACTGCTGGTGAGCTGGGTGCTCAGCTCCCACCCCAGCTGTTTCTCTAATTACATTAAACACGCAGCACTCCACTGCAGCTGCTCAGGCTGTTTCCAAAAGGACTCTTCTTTTAATTAAAAATTTCCTATTAAAAAGCATTAAATTCTGTAATGCAAATAATCCTCTAGAAATCATCTGTCCCAGCAGCTAATGACCAGCTTTGTTAGAGCAGTAACTAAGAGCAGCAGGACAGTTAGCTAACAGGACACAGCACGCTGCTGTTAACCAGTCCCTCAGGAACACAGACTTTTTCCTCTGCCTCCTTCCAAATCTAACACAGAGAGGTTAGAGTATGCTGGATAGATATCACCTTGCTGCAAACTCCTCAAGCCCACGGTATTTCATATCAATTGCAATTTTAAAGTTTTGTAAAATGAAAGAGAAGGGCTTGTTAACACTCTCCTCTGGTTCAGGCAGAACCAAGCTGCTGCAGGCTCTGCAAAAACAGACAAGGAACACACCCAAGGCAGTATGAAAAGGCACACACAGGTGGGTGGGTTTTTACCCCTCACTATTGTTCTCACTGTAACTTAACACTCCAGTCCAGAAAAACAACAAAAAAGAGGTTAAGCAGCGCCCTTTCTGCCATACATGGTGCCCAGTCAGAGGAAATTCCCTTATGCACAGAAATTTGCAGCCTAGAAAAGACATTGTAGGGAGAACAGTATCCCTCCTGTTAAGAAAGTGGTCTTTCTGCAGAGATAAAAAGCAACAGCAAAAGAAAAAAACACGAAGTATTTAAAAAAAAAAAATAAAATCAGTGCTAAATGTTATTTTTCCTTGGATTTTGTGACATTCATATTGAAAGGCTGAAGTTCAGCACATGATACATAACACAGTATGCCCTACTTAAACATCACATGGGCCAGAAGAGTGCATTAGCAGTATTTCCTACACTCCTGACAGCAGTGCAATCACAAACATCCAGAATTGTTATTAATATTTTCCAATTATCCACGTACAAGATAATTGAAGTACTTTTGATAACCACTAGTATTATATATGCAATATACAGTGACATACATTACACATATTATATAGTAAATCTCCTTTTTGGTGTATATATATAGTAATATACACTAGATATTTTTTAAAAAAAAATCTGAAATAACAACAAGTTGACTTTATTGCTATTTCCAAGAAAATACAGGGAGAGGCACATACAGTGACATACATTATACATATTATATAGTAAACCTCCTTTTTGGTGTATATATATAGTAATACACACTAGATATTTTTTAAAAAAAATCTGAAATAACAACAAGTTTACTTTATTGCTATCTCCAAGAAAATACAGAGAGAGGCACCCACTTTATTAGAATAAATAAAAGATTGAAGATGTGACAAATTTTAGGTCTCACACAGACTCTGCAAGTTTGCTACACACATTCCTGCCATCAGGGGTGAATCAGCCTTTGGTGTTGCAAAGAAATGCTCCTGTCCATGCAGGCACATGTTCTGCCTGACACCCCCCCAGCCTTGCTGTATTAACCTGATTTTTGCAACCCCTTTCTCAGATTGCCCAGGACAGTCATGAACCTTGCCACAGAGGCAAGCTCTCTTCAAAAGGCAGGTTGTTGCTTGCACAATTCCAATGGAGTGCAGCTGTCCCTCTGTTCTGTTTGGTGGTCAGCCAGTGGGAACCCCAAAGAAGGCTCCTTCTGTCTCCTCAATGCTTAAATGCCAACTCCTCCATTTTTCCTTGATTATAACTAGAGAAAGCAGGGTCTGGAGGAATCTCCTCCTCCTCCAAATTTTGCAGTACCTTTGAGTATGAGTGCATCGAGTCTGGCCATCACCCAACTATTTATTTTTTCTTAGGGATTGCTTGCATACAGATAAATCTCACAGCCAAAGAGATGAACAATGGAATCTGAATACTGCTCTAATATGGACCAGAAAGACATATAGAATAAATGTATTCCCTAGCAAGGAAGAAAATGCAATTGTCACCCCATTCCCAAATTGCAGAGGATTATAAAGAAAATTTTTTCTTAAAACTACATGAAAACAACAATAGGTAGTGAAAGAACTAACTGGGTGAACCAGAATGAGAAACAAAAAGCTGGACTGCCTGGGGTTTTGGGGAGCCTTCTCTCAATCAGACATGCATGGGTACTCACCTAAATCCCTACCTGGACAGGCACTGGAAATAATAAACCAGAACTTGCAGCTCAAAGGCTCAAGCTTTCCAGCAGGAGTATACTCTAGCTGATACTCTGTTTTGAGCAGTTGGTGTTTTTTTCCCCTTTCTAGGGGCAGCAGCATGGCAGAGGGAAAGAAGGAGAGAGAAAACTAAAGGCATAAGGCCAAGAACATCATTGTTTGACCTCTTAGGAAGCACAGCAACTTGCTGTCCTCTCAGGCAGTCCCGTGACACCTCCAAGAAAAAGCCACTCAGCTACTAAGAAAGCCGTAAAACTAAACTCTTCCTACAAGGTCTCTCCTGTCCCCATCCACCTCCTTCCCCACACCACCCCCTCTCCCCACCAGTTTCACCAGAGAAAAGGAGCAGTCCCCCAGCAATAGAAATGGCAGGACAGCAGCTTTGAACTGAGTCAGGTGCGAGAGCATCCCACTTGGAAACCACTGAGTTTTCATAGGGCAGCAAGGGTGGCCAAAACCACTGGAGAACCCACAGAATTTTAACTATTCTTTGCACATAACATCCTTTCTGGTCCAATTGCAAAGGCAGCTTGGGTGTCTGCAGCCAAAGGAAAACAAGGAAATCTGCTGTTTACAGCAGAACATAGCCTGTGCTTTTTTCTTATTCACTAAGGAAGCAATTCTCTTGCTAAGGAAAAGGTGATATGAAAATACTCCAAGTGGCAGCATGGGGGGAAAAAGTGAGGGCTGCATAGCAAGAGTAATATCACAAAATGAGAAGTGAGCAAACCTTAAGTTGTGTCTGATACCACTAAGACAACAAATCCAGTATTAGTTCTGCAGACTTGATCAATGCACACCATTGGGACTCTCCAGCTGGGCTGCATACAGAAGCAGAGCATCCCTCTTGGTCCCTGTGGCCATTCACACCTTGATAATAAACATCATTTAAGTGCACACAAACTGGAGGTCTTCTGTTATACACACCCATCAAAATCACTCTCACCAGACAGAGGTACTAGAAGGACAGACCATCTGTCAAAGGAAATAAAACTGAACTGGGTCAAAAGAAATTCTAATTCACAGGAGATTTCTATAACATTTTCTCCACATTTTAAATACAGACGTGTCCAAAATTGTGGTTTATGCTGAGAGGAGTCAACAGGTAGACGTTAAAATAAAAAGAATTCAGGTGCAAGTATATTTTGGAGAAAGTCAGAATTACAGAAACAACTGAAAAAGCAATAATTCTGATAGATGCTGAGGACAGCACTTCACTACTGCTATAAATTCCCTCAAAGACATTAACTCTGAAGCAGTTCAGCAAAGGATATGAAGGCAAAAATAAAAACCAGAATTTGGCTTGGGTTTTTTGGCAGCTACCAGCCTCTCTTAAAAATATGTATTTTTATTATTCTAGACCTAAGCACCTGCAGTTCTTGACAGCAAAGGCTGCCACAAGCTGGTACACAATAACCACCTAGAAGAGCTTAGTTTCAACTATGAACAAAAGGTATTCAAGGACTACTTTTGTACAGTTGGGTTAAAAACATCTAAGACAGTACTGAACATCTGGTGACTGATCCAAAGAGGAAGCACATACTAGGAATGGCATAACAAAGAAAATTTAGAAGGGTGACACCTAACAACACATTAGACAAAATCCATATACAAAGCAGACTTCATGGGGCACTGAACTAGACACAATCGTGCTCTAGTAGGAGAGCACAGGAATGCTAGACAAAGGTTTCAAAAACTATGAGTGAGGATTTTTACCAAATTTTGTATCATTATTGCTTCAGGAGTCCTAGGACAGGGAAGGTCATGATCAGCACTGTGCTGAAGCTGACATCTGCACTGAACAAGTCTGTGGGAAGATACTGGGGTTCTCAGACCTGTCACCACTCTAGTATTTGATGGGTAGCAGGAAGCTTGGGAAAAAAAAAGAATTTTCCACAAAAGAATCCCTATATAGTGAATGAATTACAGGATTAAAAATCAAATACACAAACTTACTGAAATTAAATTTACAGCTAAACAGAAGACCAAAAGAGCTGTTCCAATAAGGAAGAGTCAACATTCAATACATGGTAAGTTTAGCTTTATAACAAACAGAAGGCAATGGTGAAGTTTATTTTATCTTACTCATTCCACAAGCTTCAGTGGCACAATCAGGAAACATCTGCAAATGAAGGGTCAGGGAAGCTTGGGTGCTTCTAGAAAACTGCTTCTTTCCTGCAAAGCAGGGACCAAGGAAAGAAGAGAGACATACCATTCTCATCTGCGTGTTCCCAAACACACTCATGTCAAATGCCCACAAGATTCATAGATAAGTGAATCATTGGAACAGTAATTTGCTCAAGAAGTGGAAGTCCCCACAGAGCTGTGGCTCTTGCCAACTTCCACAGGCATTTTATCTGCTCTACAGACAGTGGGGTTTTAATAATGTTGTCTTCTGCCTCTCATTAATACTCCCATATCCTCAGAAATGGATGCATCATTTTTGCTTTTAAAGCAGGGTGAACAGATCACTGACTCATCTCCATCCATTTTTGCTGTATTGGGTAAGCATAGCTGGCAAATTGTTTCTCTGGACCAGAATGCAAAAAAAAAAAAAATAATCTAGAAAGTTGTCAAGAGGAAAAAAACCAACAAGTTGAAAGTTCAGGAAAGAAATCTTTCCTCTATGAACTTAAATCGGAGGTGACCAGCTACAATGACACATTTAAATGGACAGTTTGCAATGAGAACACTGTACATACCATAAATGGGAAATCAGAAAATTGCCTTGAGGCAACTTTCTTCTGTCAGACAAAAAACCTTATTGCAACCCCCTTAGAAGGATTACCTTGACCATAACATGCATCTAAAGAGAAGCAAAACACCCAATTACAGAGCAATAGCCTATAATTAGGACTGAGTTTTGATGAAGCCAGGTTAGGATAACTCAAAAAGTGGTCATTTCACAAACAGCAGCAGCAAAATAGAAATATCACTATTATTTTGCACCTAGAGTAACCTTTAATCAGAGCAGCAGTGTTATGGTCAGTGTATTGCAGTCCACAATATCCATAGTGGAATCAACTGCCTTGCAGCAAATGCATAAAGATCTACAAATTCAACAACAGCTTTGACTTCTACCCTGTGTATGGCCAGACAAGAGAAGTAGCACAACTCCCAGAGTCCTAACTTAAAATCCTCAGCTCCGGACTCACTAAAGGTTCATGTCACTGTAGAAAAGCAGGACACGCTGCAACAGAGTTTGCAACAAAAACAGAACAAAACTTACTGGGGAAATTAAAGCAAGCACAAAATCCGCAGAATTCTTGTGCAGTGTTACTAGCACAGCTCCCACTGAGGCAACACACCATGTAGTCATCCACAAGAGTTTGTAACATTTATAATGGCAGTAGCTAGGTGATTACTAACTTCTAATACGCATTTCAAGGAAAAAAAACCTATTGCTATGTTAGAACAGCATGTTTCCCTTTTATAACAACACAACAAGTCCAAGGACTATGGATGCAGCAATGCATGCAGCATCTGGACTTGGGCAAGGCTCCTGACAGCATCTTACTTGCTGTTTCCATAAGCAATTTAGAAAAATGTGTATGCAGAACTAGGTTACAATGGTGTATACAACTCACTGAAAAAAAACACTCAAACTTGATTGCTGTCAAACTGGAACAATGTATCAAGTGATACCTTCAAGAGTTTGTCCAGAGACCAAAAGTATTCAACACAGTTATTAATTATCTACATGATGCAATACATGGCTTTGTTATTAAAGACCACGATGCTGTGGGGGAACTTGCAATCCTATTATACTATCAAAAGATAAATCAAAATAGTCTTGAATAATCTGAGAGGGAACCCACAGAGTGGATTTCTTCCTATTTGTTTCAATTAAGACACATGTAATCTACACTTCAGTAGGAATCCTCATCTATACCAGATGGAAAAAGCATTTGTTTGACAGAAGTTTTGCAGAAAGTAGTCTGAAGCAATTATGCATCAGAAAACAAAAGTGTAGCAACCATATATTTAAGTGGCAAGTTTTTCAGGATGATGTACAACACAAGAGTATCTTTGGTAGGACAGGTGAAAAAATTCTTCCCTCTCTAGTCAGCACTGACATGGCCTTAGTCAGAACCTTGTGTCCAGTTTTAAGCACCACATTTCTAGAAAGATATGAAGCAACTGCAGAGAATCCAGGGAAGGGGGTTAAAAAAAAAACAAACAACAGACTGGAGGTCTAGAAAACATGACATATAAGAAGAGATTGAAAGAACTGGGTTTGTTTATTCTGAAAAAAAAAAAAAAGAAAAAAAGACTATAAAGAGACATGATAACAGTCTTCAAAAATGTAAAAGATTGTTACAAGCAAGAAAAACGGCTTTCCACATATACTCCAGATAGAACTAGAAACAACAAGCTAAGATAGCAGCAAAGTATGTTTTTTCTAATGTCTAACTGAGAGAAAAATTAAACATTTCAAAGATTGCTGCTAGGGCCTGTGGAAGCGTTGAAGGTTTTTAAGAACAAACAGGCCTGGAACCAGCCAGTTATAAAAGGTTTTCACAGGACTGCTGAATGTACCATAAGACTTCCCAAAGTCTTATTCAATACACTTTGATTCTGTGTCGTAAGCATAAAATTTAATTCCTCTATTGTTATTTGTAACCACTCGTTGAGTTTATAATGACTACTCTCTTTATCTTAAGAGAAAAATATTCATTTTAGGAAGACAAGAAATGCTCTGTAGAAAATGCAGGAACTACTGACATTCCTCCAAGTGGTCTTTTCCAAACCACAATACAACAGAAGACAAGCATTGTCACTCATGACAGATGAGGAACAAGTTGTAGCCCTGAACCAGAAATGCGGTATGTTTTTTTGTTTTGGTGAGGTTTACTTATTAAAGTGGTTTTTATCTTCTTTATGAGATCTACTCTGTGAGAGGTCTGCTGAAAAAAGATGCAAGAAATTATAAAAAGGAGAGGTGATGAAAGTGAAGCCAAGGCCAAAATAAAAAGAGATATCACTTACTAAACTACAAGCAACGAGTCTTAGGGGGCAAATGAAGCTAAATAACCAGCTGATATGAGTTCTAGTCATTCTCAGTATTGCCAGGCAATAAATTTACGGGCCAGTAAATTAATCAGTGTAAATTACTGTAGAAGGTGGTCACTGCTCCTCTCCTCATACAGTATTTCCAAAACCACACAAATATGGAAAAAAACTCTGATCAAAAGCAACTACTAAGGTGCTTTTGTGAGGTCCTAAGCTTGTGGAAATTGCTTCTTAGCTACAGATGCTAGTCCACAGTCTGTGCTGTCAAACACCTTTTCGCTCCCAGGTCTTCAGAGGACAGTAGTAAAGGATTATGAAGCTGCATGTCAGACCAGATAGATGCCCTTACAATGTTATCTACACTGACAGACAGGGTTATGCAAAAGAAAGACAGTAATGCATCACAGGTTTCCAGACAGGGACATTTAACAGTGGTTTAGTTGAAGGTGGCAGTTTAGTATTTCTTAATGTTTTCTTAAATAAATTAAATCAAATTAGACCTTAGCTAGTATCCCAGAGGTTTTATTTATTTAAAGGTCCTAAAAAAGGGGATTATTAATAGTCTAATTTTTTTTCTCAGTGCAACTTCTAGCAAGGTGACATTTCTCTAGAAGAAAACTTAGGACAAACTTCTATAGTGCTTTGGAACTAGATAAAAATCCATGTCTTCTCTCTACAGTTCAGTAAATAATGTAGTTTTGGTTTAAGGTTCTGCTTTATTTTGGCTCTTCCTGTATTTCTAGAATAAACTATTCCCTTTATTCCACTGTGCTTTTTTTTTTTTTAACTACTGTCAAAATGGGCAGTGGTTTTAGTCTCTTGGCTTTAGAGTAAGTGGCTACTTAATCTAAAGAGCTGACATATTTGTCCACCCTCCTTTTAACTTTGGGTATATCACTAAATACAACTTTTAAACAGACATGTCAAAAAGTGTCAAGAATTTTTTTTTGTAGGGAAGACAAACAGACCAGCTTGCTCCCATTGCAAAATGACAGATGAGAAGACAAGACTTGTGCATCATCCGAGGAGCAGGGACAGCTCTGCATGGGCAAGTGGATGAGAACACAGCACACTTTGGTGAATATCTGGTCCAGGATGCTAAGAAACTGGACAGGGTCATATGCAGAATTTGTCAGAGAGAAACTGAAGTGATTTCAACAGGCAAGTTTGATGACTTATTGTGAGCATTCAGAATACATTTGACTTCTTAGGGCACACTACATGAGATACATTACTCTTCTCCCTCACCCCACTCCCACTAAGCCCAAGGAGGTTTACCAATATTTGGATGCTTTAGAAGTCGGCAGATTCGAGCTTCACGTTCCAGTTTCTGGTGATCTGAAAGAGAATAAGAAACAAGGTGTTAAGCACCACAACTCTGAATTAAACTGTCGTTCATATTCAATGAAGAAAGGAACACAGTGACCCAGCAGACATCCAGAAGGATGGAAATTGCTGAAATACGGCTGTCTCCGAAAACCTCAGAGTCATTCCAGGAGAGGGCTATGGAACCAAGGCTGCAGGACTATCTCTGCTTCTGCTACAGAGTTTGCTAGTACTAGACTGATAATCCCTCTTTTGATTCGAAGTGAGTAGCAGCAAAGACATTGCTCTTCCATCAGCCTCACCAATATACAAATATGTCCAGTGACATCCCTTCTTAGATTCACCCCCTTCTCCAAGGCTGGAGGGGAAGAGGAAAAGTCTCTGAAGAAATAGCCAGCATTAAATGGGAAGAGGATCTGCTTCCACTCCAGAGAAACAACCAGTGAAGAAGGGCAGAGTAGGAGGGAGAAATACACAGCTCCTGTCTGCACACAGCCGTCATATGAAGTAGGGAACTCTGCCAGCTCCAGTGAACTGTAAAGGTAACCATACTTCAGTGCCCATGGACAGACTCGCTGGTGAAATGCTTATCAAGCACTTAGAGATCTCCAGGAGAGAAGTTCTGCCCAAATGCTAAGTATATTCATTCCAGCCCAAAGGCAACCTCAGCTCAAGCATGACTGTCCTCTGGATTAAAGAAAAAAAAAATATCGAGGAGAGCTAAAAATGGTTTCTCCTCCCTAGAAACAGGACATACACAAGTGCAAGGAAAGGAGAGGGAGCTAGAGTAATTCTGCTCACCTCAGCCAAGAAGCAGGGAGCCTTTTAGCCACGGAGGCTCAGGCAGGAGACTTTTCACTACAGCAGTGATTGAGTCCTGAATTTTAACTACAAAGCCCTCATCCTCTCAGGTGAAATGCCCACATGGGACAAGCACAGATTCACTGAAAGGATCTGAGAGCAGCAAAGCCAGCTCTGACAACTGCTAAGCTCTAGACTTTTGCAGATGCAGATGCCTAGAAAGAGGCAAGGACTGCCCTTCCTCCCCAGTCCAGCCATCAAAAGAACACAGCATGGGGAAGCCACAGTCTGTGCCTGCTCCTGACATCTCTTCCATAGCAGATCTTCGTGGCAGAGGCTTGAAAACACACCTCTGCATCCCCTGTGACACACAAACCTTCACCGCAGGAGTTAGCAGGATCCTTGGCTGGCTGGGCTATGCAGATAACCTCTGGTAGGAATGTAGCATCCACCGATTTACTGGAAACCCCAGAGACCCACTTCTGCAAGGCCACACTGCACTGTTCTGCCTAAGAATAGCCTGCGCAGCTCCATGGTCTCTGCATGCTCTTGCCTTCCCTTTGTAAAGGAAGGCTTTGGGCAACTCTGCTCTACTTGATGAACAGAGGACATATAGTGAGCCACATCTCAGCTCAGAACACTTTTCGCTACCAGGCTGGGAATAGCAGCTCAGTGCACTGCAGAATTCCTGTCTTCTTCCTCACTGCTGAACTGTAGAAAATGTCCCAATTACTACTTTATAGGGCTGAGATGTGCTTACATCCTCATCTGCTAGTGTTCAGGGATGGGGGAAGGTAAAACACTTCTTTAATCTCTCCTTCCTTCTCAGTTCTGGAAATTGTTGTTGTTGCATATATTTTACAGTTCTATGCCAGAACCACTCTCCAATAAGATAGAAGGCAGCAAGAAAACCTGGAGAGCTTCCACATTCCCAAGGCCTTGGTGCAGTGCAAGTGCTTTCTCACCTGCATTGCTGGGGAGCGGTAGGGCTGCCTTTGCTTCCCTTTTAGCAGCATCTCCCATAAATGAAGTTTTGCAAAACACAGCTGTAAGGTAACAGACTGTGCTGCACACTCTGCACTCAGGCCAGATTCTCACAGCAGGACAAGGGTTTAAGACAAGCTATCCATAGCTTACTTGCACACGCGGGTCTTGCAAATTCCCCTCTTACCCCTCCCCCAGCTCTACTTGGAACTCCTACAGAAGGGGATCCTTCATCCACCCAGATCACGTTGCCCTCATGCGCAGTTACACTTGCTGCAAATCTATTCCTAAGCACAAGGACACAGAGAAGCAGACAGCAAAAACAGCTGAGCAAAGGGGGAAGGAGAGGTAAGAGCTCACCACGTGCTACTCAGCCACCGAGTCCTGACAGCCAGGACAGACAGCTGACAGAAGCAAGGCTCAAACAAAATGACATAACCACCAAAATGCCATGGGAGATGTAAATCAAGAGCAATTGCTCCCCTGAAATTCTACACCACCGTGCAGAGGGAGGGGAGCGGGCAGGGCAGCTAGTGATCATGGGCAGCAGCCACACCAGAACTTGTGACAAGAGGTCATCACCCCACACCCCATCCCTCCAGCACCACACAGCCTGGCCAGAGACCAGAGGAGGAGTACAGCACTCCGGTCACAAGGTACAGGAAACTATTTCTGGTCAGGGGGAAAGCATACCACGCTCTTCTGTCTCCAGGGCAACAAAACAGGCAAACTCAAGCACAACTCGCAGAGAGAAAGCATGCTGCAGCCCCAGGAGCACCAGCCCACAGCAGCCAGCCGCCGCAACCAAGAGCAGAAAAAGGTCAAGCTGGGTGGGCTTCCTGCTGTGAGTCCCGGGGGATCATGGATCCCATTCTTGCAGGATCACCCATCCTGTTGCAGGCAACACCAGAATACAGCCCAGCCTGTGACAACCCAACCCCAAACAGAGTTCCATGTAGGTGTTTGATTCTTGATCCAGGGATCACTGGCAAAGTTGTTTTGGTACTCATGGGAAACAACCTGGTACCTAAATGCATGAGGTATAAACACAGAACTGCAATTTTCTTACCTTTCTCTGGTCTAACAATGCTTATTTCCAGTAGGAGACAAAGAAACAAAATTATACGAGTCCAGCAGAGCAGTCAGAGGCCAGACTTTAACATCTCTTATACAAAGTCTCACCAAATCCTAAAAGTATTCCTAATTGTATTAGCATAATGATGGAAAGATGACATGGGTTCAGATCCCTGCCTTTCCAAGAGGCTGCAAAGAAAATTATTTCTCCTTCTTCTGCCCAAAACATCAAACTTCTTTCTGCAAGCCATTTGTGGAGTGAAGGTGGTTATTCTTAGTCCACACTGGAAGTACACCTTGTAGCTAACAGAAACACAGCATCACATCTATCTGACCTGCCTTACAAGGTCCTAGGCCTGGGACATCAGACCTATTGTCCACCTTTCACAAACTTATGAATTTCAATCAGCAATGCCATAAATTGTCTAAACCAGAGTATATCCTTTAGAAAATATAAAGGCTTACATTCAAGACTTCCAAGTGATAAGGCCATACACCCACAGAATTTCCCCCAAATGTTAGTTATCCTTCCTGTTAAAATTTAGCACTGCTGTTCCAAGTCTGAATTCATTTACCTCCTGCTTCCAAATACTGGATTTCATTAAGCTCTTTTCCTGCGACATTACAGCGGTGTCTAGCCCTGAACAATAGCTGATGCTTAAAACTTAAGTGCAGGATATTGCAAATGCTCATCTAATATTCATTTACTGTTTTCCAGCCCCCAAAAAAAGATAATCTTGCTCTTTGGACAATTCTTCTACCTACAGTCTGAAGCAATGAGTACTGACATGGACAGAAAAGTGCAATCTACGTAGCTCTTTTGGAGCAGGATTTAAAATCTAAATGCTTAAGGAGACGGTGCTTAAAAATAGCAGAAGACAATTTTCTTGTGCTTGATACACAAACAAAGGTGTTAATATCCATTTCTTTTTATTAATCCTTTATATGATATGATTTCTGTATCTTGGTTCAGAACATGAGCCTACATTTAACCTAACCTTTAATATTACTGCTCTGCAAAAACTGTGTTGTTCTAGTAACATTAATAACATGTTTCTTCAGAACATACCTGATAAGAAACTGCCTGTTCAGAGAACTGGGATTTCTTTGGGTTGGGTTTTGATCTGCCTAGGGATTTACTTTAATAGAAAACAAGAATGATTGTGTTAGGATCATTTATGGAAGTTAAGAACCTGCTAAAATGAAACTACTTCATTTTATACAAACATGCAGCCCATTCACTGGGACATGACTGCTCATGCACAATGGGCAGACAGAAGTGGCTATACACAATTCAAAAAGTCATAGCTGTAAGAATCTCTAACTGTGCAGGCTAAAACAAAAACAACCCTGCCCAAGTACCCAAAGCAACAAACTACAACCATGATTGTTTGACCTGTATATTATAAATGCAACAACTTCAGCCAATAAACAGAATAACATAAGGTAGAAGAAAGGTATACCCAACAGAAATAAAAACTAAAATGCTGACAGCTTTACTTCATGAAAATCTGGAAATCTCCAGCAAGAATATGGGGAATATGACTAGTTTTATATTGATGCATATTTCTTACTCTTTTATAAGAAATTCATTGTCTGACAACTTCAGCCCGTACCCCAAAAACGTGGTGGCAGAGATGGATGAATAACGTAAGACCCAACTTCTGGGCTCCATTTTTCTTGGGGAAATTGTTTTCCAGTTTTCTGCTCTAGTCACTACATGCACAGATGCTTCACAGGAGGTTTTCCCTTACCAGGTCTTCCTCCTCCTCCAGGGATACCCAAAGCCTGGAGGAGAACCTTTGAAGATGCACGGATAGGGTACAGGACATCTACCAATCCCAGTAGTCTAGAGCTGTCAGGTGAGAAATTTTAACATAACAATGACAAAAAGAAGAAGAAGGTCACTGTGCCCAATCAGCCCGTCAGGAGGCTGTGCTGAGGAGAAAAGGGACTGCCAGGGAAGCACAGGAAGACCTGTCTGCCAAGGTGCACATGCAAAAGGCAAGAGTCTGGAGAAAAGACACCTGCAACAAAGTCAGAAAGGAGATCAGTCCAAAGGCAAGCAGGGCAAGGGCTGAACTTGAGCTGGGGAGCAGAAGACGACGGTTAGGTGTCAGGTGCCGACACTGCTGCCCTGCACAGGCATCACAGCACGAACCCCCCCCCAGCCTCAGGCGTAGCCAGGATGCCCCGCCCGACTCCCGCTCCCGAGAAATGCAGAGGGGTTTTGTTTCAGTGGCAGGCGGCTGCCGTGCACACACGCTTTCCAGCCAGGCTTCCCACCAGCTCCTCAAAGGACCAGCGACCAGGGAGGCTGAAAGAGACGTGCCCGTTGCACCCCATTCCCTCCACCTGCCCAAGGAATACTGACATTTCTTGCTCTAGGAATACATGTCAGCAAAAGCACACATATTTCAAGTAGTTTCTTCTCCTAGCAAGCAGAAGACAGTACTGAAAACTAATTGAAAGTGTGGCCAAAACAGTTCTTGAAATAAATCAAAGCGAGATTTATCAGTGAAAGTGATTAATTTCACACCTATCAAAAAGCAAGGTAGAAAAAGTTAAGTCTACCACATTTGCTTTAACAAGCATTAGAAACAGCACCATTTTGAAATGGTGCCATGTGTAAAGGAGCACACCCACTGCAGCGTTTACTGGCTTACTTTACAAAACTGCAGCTATACTGAAGTCCTGTGGCTAAAAAGTTCGCTCTTTATTTAGTACACCTGCCTTATGGAAGGAAAACAAAACAAAACAAAAAAAAGGTGGGGGGCAATTTTTAGCAGTCTAAAAGTTTGGCCACCTCAGTGGGCAGGAAGTTTCTTTCCTAAATGCAGTAAAAAGAAGCAGTAACAAAACTAACATTCAGTTGTGAATCATCTCTGTTTGATGAGAAACTATGTCATGAAGAAAAAAACACTGCTCCTCCCTCTGCCAACACCTAATCTTCCTGCTCTCAGCTGGAATGTACAATCTGGCTGCTCAATACTACAGTCCACCTGCCTTCACCCTGCATTAGGACCATGCTCTATCATTGCTGTTAAAGGAGGCTTGAAGCCATCATTCCTGTGGGAACACATTCTAGATAACATTTCTGAGAATGGGAAGAGTCCAGAAGAGGAATCAAACCCAAAGCAATAAATTCAGTTTGATTGCTGTCATCATGCCAATTCCGGGAGATAGTCAATTGGTGCCAGCTGCTAAGATATCATTTGAGTTGCTTCAAGACAGAAATCAAATTTGCATCAAATATATTTTGTAGTGAGCCAAGTCTGAGCCTTCAGGTTCCTTCAGGCCTTGCTTGTTTAAATTTAAACTTCCGCTCTGAGACATTCCCAGCAAAAGAGAGCTAACCTCCTCATCCTGCACTTTAAGTCACAGACTTTTCCTCATATTCTCTTATTTTTCAAATCAGGCTGTGCTGCAAAACAGCTGAGATTTCTCAGCATTTGCAGTAGGGTGCTGCAGGACATTATGCCATGCCACACCACCACTTTAAACATGAAAACCAGCAAGTCTCAGATCACCACCATTTCCCCTTCTGCAGAAGTTACTAGAAACAAACAAAAAAATCATCCTAGGCCTTACAAATGATCAGAGGCCTGCATAGATTCAGTATATCCTTTCTGACAAAAACTAACAGCAGATGCCTAAAGAAAAATCTGAAGAAAATAAGCATATAATACTTCCCAAATGCCCACCCTCCCTCTCTCCCTCCCTCTCTTCCTCCCTCCCTCCAGCTACTTGCAGCTCAGGATTTTGACATTTCCATTTCAGTGTTTCTAACACTGCCATTTCAAAGACCAGCCAAAATTAATAAATCTGTAACAGCATACTACCCCCACTGCAGGCAACATCTTTAAAAGCCCAAGTCTGTTTTCCAGCCTCCCAGTGCAGAATGGCCTCAGTGGCACGATGTGCCAAGCGGGAGGGCAGAGGGGCACCCGTCCCCTAACACCAGCAGCTCTGCTGCAGAAACTGGGCCAAGAGTCACAAAGTCGTCAAGGGGAAGACAAGGCTGGAGTGAGCAAGTGAAGATGAAACAGAAGCTCCATTTGCCTCATCAAGTGAAAGCTAGAGAAACAAGACGATGATGAAATCCTCATCGCTTGCCATCAGCTACTGACAAAGGAAGAGGTTCAAGTGCCAATAGGTCACAATGAACAAATACAAGACTTATTTCAAGAAATGCTGGCAGACATACTTTCTGACAAAGTGTTTCCTCTAACAAAACCACTAATATTATTACCTTGTAACAGCCTTTTCCCACACCCTCCCAACCTCCCAAAAACAAACAACTCCATGCACAGAAGTGTAATACTACCTCTACAAGTACATACACATGGGTCTTAAAGACTATCAGAAAGCTCAAACAGTTGGTAACAAGCCTCATTTCCACACACCAGTATCTGTGAACCCCTTGGTATTATTGTACCGGAAAACCAAAACAAGCAGAATAAAAGGAACAAACACCACAAGCTTAACACTGAGCTTCTGCTTTTTTTGTTTAGTTAATGCAGAAATTAGACTATCAACATAACAGAGCAGAATTTAAGATGGTTTAAGTAACTATATTTCTGTCTCCAGTGGCATCCTGAAAAGTAGGCTAGGGAAATTAATTATCTTTTCCAGTATTTCATTATCTGGTACTTATTTTGCAAAGACAGTGTAACTGCAGGAAGATAAGAACATGTGTACCACAGTGGCAAAAGGAAATGAATTATTAAAAATACCTAAAAGAGAAGGATCTTTTAAAAAAAGGCCATAGTGTACACCTCTGCCACTGCACTTTGTACACTTGGTGTCATTCAAAGCTGCCTTTTCTTTTCACATGCATATTTTTCAGTTTATCAGCAAATAACTTGTTCAATATTTTTCTTTGAGTTACCCAGCAGGTGGGCCTCGTACACGAGGGAGAAATCCCGTCCTCTTGCTTTCAGCAAGAACACATACCCTGAATATTACTTAATTTACACATTATAAAGTAAAAGAAAAGCAACGTGATCTGCACAAGAAGAGCAAGCAGGGAGCTTAACCTCTCACAGACACTAGCAACTTTCCAGGAACTTGAAGAATCAAAGGAGGTCAAATGACTGAATCAACGCAGGCTCACAGCTACAGGTGAGAGTTATCCCAGTCACAGTTAAAAACGTGAGCACGCAGGGGTTAAGTGTGCTCAAGCCAACAGGCCATTCCTTGCCTACAAAGGCACAGATAAAGCCAGACTGGGTGCTTTCTCTATCTCAGAGAACTCCCACTACACAGCTTAGGTTATTGCTTACAGCTGTGACAATAAGACTCAATAAGCTCAGGTACCTCCTCTGCTTCCAGCCCACATCTCCTCCCAGGGTACACCAGTTCCTATTCCTGGTAAGACAAAACTCTCATCTCCCCAGTCATCCTTCCCATGTTGCCAGTAGTATATACAAGTTCTGTGCCAACTCTGCTTTATCCTGTGTTTGCTTTTTCCATAAACTAGTTACTTCAGTTACCAAAAAAAAATAGTGAAGAATTTCCAAGAGCCTTTGATCTGAATTTAAATCCCCCTCTTTTTTTCCTGCTAGCCATCAGTTTTCTTCATGCCACCATCACGGAGGCAAGTCATACAGGGAACATCCCTTCTAGGTTTGGTGATGAGTAGGTGGGAAGGAAACGTGTCAATACTTAGGCTACCGTCCAAACTGTGTTAGGTTAACACCTACAGGCACAGAAGTTGGTACCTACAGTCTGCTACAACGATCAAGGATTCTACTAAATAACCATTAAAACTACACACCAATTCACCAACCCCACCTGCTCCATTGGCTCCTGCAGAGTGCCATTTCTTACTTCTACAAGACTTCTTCCATGCTCACGGGGGGAAGAATCATAGAATCACCATGGTTAGAA
>NW_008590587.1:3543-4145 GCF_000691845.1 Merops nubicus | reverse complement strand
ATCGCATTCCTCCACATCGCCTTCCTCCTTTCATTGCACATGGTTGAGCTGGAGCATCTAGAGCCCAATCTCGACATAAGGGGGTTTTAACACATCCGAGGCTTTATTGCACAGTATCGCGACAGGCGATACCCTTTTGTGGGGGAGGAGGGGGCAAAAAAGAAGGACCCCCGCCCAAATCCAGCGCCGAAGGAGGAGGTGGGGAGTTTTTTCTTGGCAAAAACAAGTGGAAGGAAATAAAGCTGTGACATTTCCCGACTTGGGAGTTATTTCTTTTTTTTAAAAAAAGGGGAAAAAATCAAGACGAGGAGCCGGGGAAGGGATGGGGGTGAAAGGAGGAGGGTCTGCTGGGTGCTCCAGGCGCAAGAAAGCTGAAGGAAGGTAAAACGCGCCTTGCGGGCCAGGGAGGGTTGTGTTGGTTGGTTGTTTTTTTTTTTCCTAAGGGGTCGGCTCCATCCTTTGCAGCTCGTAAATAAAAGCATTCCTCGGCGCCGCTGGTCATGACCATGAACGCGGGGAAGCGGGAGCACGTGGTGAGCATCCAGACTTCCCAGAAAACGCTGCTTTGCCATAAAATTAATCCCCCCTCCGATATAAAACGC
>NW_008590587.1:1151-3463 GCF_000691845.1 Merops nubicus | reverse complement strand
CAATTAAAAATGCCCCCCCCCACACCCTCGGTCTATTTTTTTTTAATCTTAAATTACAATTTCCCATGCAGGAGAAGCTCCTCAGGGCCCTAAACCTGCTGCTCCCCCCATCCTAAACCCCCCCTTTCCCTCCCCGATCCTCGCTTCCCCCGACCTAAAAGTGCCTTGAACGCAGACCTGAAAGGGAATCAGGAAAATCGGTGTTTTTTCCCCCCAGAAATCCGAGAACACGTACAAAGAAAACGCGTCGCATCCTACCAGGCCCCTCTCTAGAGCCCTGGAAGGGAAAAAACCCAAGCAGGGTTGGGGCACCCTCCATCTCCATCCCCCAAAGACCAAAACCTCTTAAATATGGAGCTCTCTCTGTTTGTAGGACTTTTTAGGGAGGTTAAAAAGCATCGTCCTTGCTAGAAAACTCATTTTTTTTAACCTGGGGAAGGCAGAATTAGCTGAATGTGATATATTTCCTTTTAAAAAAACCCCAATCGCCCCTTTTTTTCATTGAGAAAATAGCACCCGGGCGACAAAAATCATCTTTCGAGTTATCCCAGGGAAGCAGGGATGCGACTGGCTCAGACTCTAACAGGCTGTTATCACCGGAGAGTACCGAAAAAAGGCATTTTTCTACCTATTTTCCTACGCCGTCACCAAGAAATACAAAAAAATCACTCCACCAGCAGAGCTGTTGCAAAGAAATACCTTTTTTTTTCCTTAGCGGAAGGATATAATCCGAGAGTAGTGCAGAAAAACGCTGTGAATTCAGAGAGAGGACACCCAAAAAAAACCCCCCAAAAATCTCAGAAAGGCTCAGTTTATGTGGAAGGAAATTGTGATTATTTTTTCTTTTTCCCTGGGAGAGTTTTCTAGGGGGGAGTTTTCCTTTTCCTTGGGACATTTTGAGGAGAATCCCACCGCCCGCATCGAAGCCTCGTATCTAGAGGGACATAGTGTGATACACATACCTCATATATTATATAGATATATACCATATACAGCGGATATATACACAGTCTTTGTCTCTCGCCTCGTCCTGGGGAGGCTAATTAAGCCTAGAGATCCTGATTAGCCGCAAACCCTCAATTTAGCCCGAGAAAAAAAACAAAACACATCTTGGGTCACACCGTGCATTGAAAAAAAAAGCATCTTCCATAAGGATGCGGGGCCGGTTCTTTAAGACAACAAAACCCAATCCCTTTTCCTATCGATTTTTTGGACTCGTTTCCTTTATTTTGGCATTTTTTTCCCCCCTTTCCGCCTTCCCGTTAAACCCCAACCCGGCCTTAAACCCAGGAGAGGGTCCAGGATTCAACTTCATCACCCTCAACCCCTCTTCTCCTCGCCAACCGAAGGTGGGGAGGGGGGGAGTGGGGGGTTACCCACGACCCCCCGACGGCCCCGACGGTGCCCGGCGCTGCACGGGAGCCCTACCTGTGCTGCTGGCCGAGGCAAAGCGGCTCAATTCGGGCTCAAAACCTCCCCTTCAACCCGCCGAGCATCTCTGGAAGCCGTCTGTCCTCCCGCCGGCCCGGCGGAGAAGATGCTTTACTATTATTATCACCTTTCTATCATTTTTTTTCTCGCTGTCGGGTTTCGTATTTTAAGGGAAACTTGGTTATTTATTAATATTACGTCTTTATTCATCGATTTCTGGGTAGGAAGGGGTTGGGAGGGGGGGGGATTAAGAGTGATCAGGTAAAGTCCCGGGAGCTCGGGTGAACACTTAGAGAGTCTATTTGGGAGTATATTTTTTTTTGTCGGTTTGGGTTTGGGTTTTGTTGTTTTTTTTCTTTTGTTTTTCTTTTTTTTTTTTTTTAATACCCGACACGGAGACTTTTAAAACTTTAAAAGAAAGAAAGGGCTTGCTCTCTCAGGAGGAGTCTTTTCTTTTTCATCCGCCGGTTCTGGAACCAGATCTTCACCTGCTGGTCGCTCAGGTTTAATCGGTCTGAGAGCTCCCTCCTTCTTTGGCGAGTAATGAATTCATTGACCATAAACTCCCCTTCCAGCTCTGCCAGCTGCAGTTTGGAATAGGGTTTTCGTTTTTTCCGGGATCGTGTGTGCATCGGGTACCAAGGAGCACCTGGCAAAAAGGGGGAGCGAGAGTTGAGCACTTGGCAAGGCGAAAAATAACCCTCCCTCCTCTATAAAAAAAAAAGGGGCACCTTCAGCACCCCCTCTCTGCCAACCCCATGTTGTACCCCCTCCCTGTTTTGGCTGAGGGATGCTCCCAGCTGCCTCCCAGGGAGGAAGAGGAAGGGGAAAGGGATGAAGCGTTATACCCGGGACACGGAGCAAAGGACGGGCGACAAGGC
>NW_008590587.1:0-1120 GCF_000691845.1 Merops nubicus | reverse complement strand
GGATCCTCCTCCCGGTTGCGAACTTTGAAGACTATGGGTTTTTTTTTAGCATCCTCCCCTTCTCCCCCCTTCCCTGGGGCAGACACACCTCTGCCATGTCCCCAAAAAGCGGCGGGCAGGGATGCGCGACCACCACCCTTCCCTGCATCTCTCTCTCTCTCTCTTTCTCTCTCTCTCCCTCTCTCTCTCTCCGTTTTTTTTATGGGATATTTACATGTTTATAGCCTTTTCTTTTAAAAGAAGCACCACCTAATAAAACATTCGGGATTTCGGTGCTACCCCTAGTGGTCTCAGCACACATAGACGCGCCGCTTCCCATCCTTCAGCCCACGAATTACACCCCACGAAGCAGCCCCCAAAACCGGCAAGTTTCCAACCAAAACCCTCCTTGGGAAAAAAAAAAAACCACAACACCCAAACCAACCCCACGAACAAATCCAACCCCGCGACCCTCCTTACCACCGTTGCCTAAAGTGCTGCCGGGGTTCAGGGGGGACACCAAACCCCCCGCTTCTCCGCTGGTGCCTTTATTCCCTTCATTGAGCAAGGACGAGCTGGAGTCTGACTCCAAGGACTGGCAGGACGGAGGGTCGTGGGGCACCGCCTCGCTGCTGGGATAGTCATATTTGCCGAAACTGCCCCCCATGCCATTGGGGAGGGTGGATTCGAGGGGTAACAAGGCACTGTCCCTGCCCCTCTCCTCCCTTTTGAGCCCGCTGGGTTCGGAGCAGGTTTCCCGATAATAACATTTGCTTTCCTCCACCCGGGCGAGGTCGCAGGTTCTGCCGAAGGAAGGGTTAAGAGAGACGGGGCTACCCAGGTAAGGTTGGGGGTACCCGTTGCAGGGTTCCGAGGATGCCCAAGGTAAAGAGCAGACGTTCTCCCGTCGGGGGTAAGAGAGGGAGGGCAAACCGGGCAGCTGCCCTCCGGAGGCACGGAAATTAGGGAAGTAGAAGGTGTCTCCCGTGTGGATGTTCACCAGAGGTCCCACAAAGCCGGGATTCAGGAGGTTGTGCTCGCCCATTTCCGCGGGCCTGACCGAAAGCTTCTACTTTATTGCTATCTGACATTAAACATAGTTAAACCGACGGCTCGGCCTCATTGGTCCGGGGGGGGTCAC
>NW_008590586.1:12758-23413 GCF_000691845.1 Merops nubicus | reverse complement strand
TTGGTGTTTGCTCTCAGGGGGAGATGATTGTGCAGGAGACAAAAGCTAATCTCACCACGTGGAATCCTCTCAAGGACCTGATCATCAGAGTGTGTGTGCTGAACTCTGCAGGATGTGGTCCCTGGAGTGAACTCTTCCTGCTGGAAGCCCAGGAGGTCATGGGTGAGTGTCTGCTGCATTCCCTTCACTTCAGGGGAGAAAAGAAGTCAGAAGTGCTGTTTTTCCCTGCCTCTTTTCAGTGCTTACAGCTGACTGAGCCACGTGGCTTTACACAACAGCACACTTCATCAAGCCAAGTAGAAAGTAAATAGTATTTAGAGAGCTGGTATAAACAAAACAGCTTCTGGTTGTTAGAGTGTTGTCTTTAACAGAGTTGCTGCAAAGCAGGGCAAGGGGAGACACAGTTGAAAAGGTGCAAATGGAGGTGTGGAATCCTTCGTTTAGGATTTTTTAGATATTTACAAGAGTAAATGTGACAGAAAACTCCTCTAACAGGTTCTCTGATTTAATTTGAAGCCATTCCTGACTACTTTTAGTTGAGCCTGATTTAAGCCAAACGTGGAAGGGTTTGTTTGAAGCCAAGAGCATGCATTCCTAGTGATAAAGGGGAGTTAGGCTCATCTGCACTGGCTTGCTTGCTGCTTGTGCTTCACAGTGAATGGGAAATGGGATTCAGGCTATGGAGAAGGGCAGGATTTTGTGTGCAGAGATGGGTTGAAGGGAGAGAAGAATGCTGCTTGTGAAGGAAACTAAAGCAGCTAAGAGGAAGAAGTTCTGAATGAAAATACAGATTGGTGATAAGAAGTCAGTGAGGTGACTTCTCACTCCACATGTCTTTTGAGGAATCCCATGGCCATTGATCCCTCCACACTTAGGGATGGCAGGAGGACCCTGGAGGGGGGTTCCCAGGCAAGCAGGAGGTGGGGGTTAGGGGCAGAGTAACCAGGAGAGGACTGTAGCTTTACTTGCAGTAGTGCACCTAGCACTGATGTTAATGTGTCGTTACTCAGAAAGGCCCCTTGGCAGCCTGGTTCCTGTGGTGAAGTCAGGACTGAGGGTTGTGTGTGAACATCCAGTCACTGTGGGATCAAAGCCCTCAGATTATTTAAAGCAGAATGAAGGGGTGTGGAAGTCCAGAGCAGACTCTACTGGAAGGTGGTTATCAGCTCCATCAATTTTTTTTTTCCCCCCTGCTTTTTGCTCAGGTATTTTCTGTGGCACCCAAAACCAGAGAAACCTACCTGAAAGGGCTAGAAGATCCCTTTGGAAAGTGGCCAGCACTGGCAAGAAGCCCTAGGGAATGTACAGGATTTGCATTTTACAGGGAGCTGGAATGGGATAATCCTGAAAACGTGTTTGCTTTGGTTTTATTTACAAACCACTTCAAAAAAAAGTAGCATGAGGAGTGGTGTCTGAAAGCACATAGATTTCTTCACAAGCATTACAGGCTGGAAATAAAGGTTCACTGTGGAAACACTGACAGGCCCTGAAGAGCAGAGCTGCAGAAAGACTGCAGTTTTGTTTCAGGCCTGGTAGAAAATACAAGTTGCTTCCTTTCCTAAAATAGAAGACTGGCACTGGTTGCTTTGTGAGAAATGCCAGGGGTGGTTTCTGACCAGCTCCCAGTGCAGCACTCAGGATGACTAAGCTCCTATAAACTTTAAGTCGTATTTGTCATCACAGCAAAGCTGGTGGGAGCTCCACCCTGCTTATGCAGAGATCTAGTGTGCTATTAACAAAGATGGTTTTAGCATTTTCAGAGAGTAGAAACCTCTCTCTTTCACTGCAGAGAGAGGAACACAATGGTCTAAGAGCTTCCTGCCATTTATGGTCGTCATGCTTGTCTGTGGGAGAAGACTCTTGGATTATGTTCCTTGCACACCTTTGTGATACACAACCTGCTACTGAAATAAAAGAGGTTCTGTCATCATCAAAAGGCTCCAAAACACTTGTTTAACCTCATCTAATAACAATCTTCTCTCTGCCTTGTGCAGTCTTAACTTAGGCTGGTTGGAAAAGGAGGGTGCAGGAGATGGGAGAGTTGGGGGAGCAGAGGCAGCCTGTTCTTTCCTTGACCTGCAGCCATCCCCTCTAGCTCAGTGGATTTCAATATTCATTTCTATTTCTGACACATTTGCTGTAAATTGTGGGATGGGCTCTTGATTCCTAGAAGTTTAGAAACATAGAGAATAAATTAGTTTGGGTTTGTTTTCATTCCTCCTCCTTTTGGAAGAACCCCTTCAGAAGGTGACCTAAATCCCTGCTCCCTCACCAGGCCAGCTAGCAGACAGAGACTGAAAAAACAGGCCAGGAGAGGTTTGTCTCACCACAGGGGGAAGGAAACCTTATTGTTAACTATCAGAGAGCACCTTTTACTTCAGTGTTTTTAATTGTTTCTAGCCTGATTATTTGGCAGGAACAGCCCAAGCGATTGGCTTGAGAATTGTGGAGAGGATTGGAGTTACCTTTTATTGTATTTTCATTCCACTTCTGTTTCTGATCCCTCTGCCTTCTCATCAGCAACCTTGAAGGCTGGGTCAAAAGGTGCAGCAAGAGGGAGTGTCATAAAACCCAGAGCCTGTAAAGCCTTCTGGGTGGGAAAAGAATATAGGAGTCAGTGAGTGAGATAAGGTGTTGGAAAATAGGTACTAAAGCTCTGATAATTTGTTTCAAGTAGAGGAGTACTAATCTGCTTCCTCAGTGATCCAGAATTCTGTTTACTTAATCTCTACCTGTTCATTAGACTAACATTGCTTCCTTAGAAACTTGGGTGATAAGGCTCCACAAGGTAACTAGAAATGGACCCTTAGGGGCCTTTTGCCTGACAGGACTCTGCCAGTAAGGATATCTGACTCCTTTTCACATCTGTGCAGGGGTTCATCCAAATCTCAGCCCATTAGCCTAACATCCCTTTTGAGGACAGGTTTACATGACATATAACATGATGGGATTACTTACATGGACAAAGATTATTCTTTCTTAGCTTCTGGTGAAACACAGTCAACTGCTGAAGGTGAGCAAGGAAATTTGAACATGAAGGAGGTGCTGCAGAGACCTGTTCCCTGTTCTTGTTTGCTCTTAAACAATTTGGAGAGATGAGGGCCATCCTAGGTTTTAATAAACCCATTCAAATTCGTATTTAATCGTGAGTAATTGTATTTGGAGAAGAAATCTCTCAGTGAATTGGATTAATTTATCTGTTGTTTGCCAAACACAGATAATATTCTTTTATTCATAACCACATTGCTTACCTTCCTTCCCTGGCAGCTTACTCAGATTGGCAGCATCTCCAGTTCTTCTGCAGACAGTTTGTAATCAAGAGTGTACGTATTCTGGGAGCAAATATTAGAGCAGAATTGGAACCTGCATGCTGACTGACTTATTTCTTGACTCACAGGGCATTTTCACTTGGGTTGAGAGACATTGAGAAGTTACAACCGACCAACACTGGGAAGTTACAGCCAATATCAAACCCCACAGGGTGTTTCCCTTTGTGGGAGGGATGAGAGGGAAATGTAAATATTTTCAACCAGATTGCCAAGAGGCAATTGTCTTCCTCTATTGTCTTTCAGAATGTTATCTGCTTGGCATTCAGGCAGTGCTGTGTAGACTGGTCAAGGTCCTGCTGGCTGCCTCAAACAGGACAAGGTGAAACCTGCACAGAAATTGCTCATGTTAAGCAACCTTTTTGTCCTGAGACTCCAGATCATGAGCTCATGGGACGCAGTATAATCTAGAGAGGTGCCTTTTACTTTTTTGAGGCTCAAAACTAAGAACAGGTTCTGGTAACTGGATGCATCTGCTCTGCCTGTGCTGTGTGGAACAGCTAGTTTTCCTGATGATTAACTGAGTAGCTGTTTCTGCCAAATTCCAGTGTACAATGACCCACTGTGTACACCAGCTCCAGCAGCGTGACTTTTCCATTCCAAAGCAGAAAGAAGAAATATCCCAGTATGGTCTGTTTACCATTGACAGTCCAGTCTTCTGTTTCCTAAACTGGTCTTTTCTTCACCATCTAGGTGGCCAGAGACAACCTCCTTATGGCACATCCTGGGTTCCTGTGGCATTGGGCATTCTCACAGCTCTGGTCACAGCTGTTGCCCTGGCTCTTATTCTCCTTCGAAAGAGAAGAAAGGAAACTCGCTTTGGGTAAGGGAGCTTCTCCTTGTGCTGGTTAGAGACATCTTTGCTTTCTCCTCTAGTGTGGTTTCTGACTCAATTATTTTGCAAGAACCATTGCAGATTGAGTGCTTCTGGCACTTGCTTTGGATAACTGTTTTTTCACCATTTTGGGGGTGACCCTGGCTTAGAGACTAACAGGAAAGTGCCCTGCACTTCAAAATGAGAACACCAAAAATACAGTGGGACAGAATGTTATGGCAATAGCTGGGCTTTTTTAGAATATGGAAATATAAACTAGATCAAGGCAATTCTAGAGGTCCATAGCACTGCTGCTTAAGAGATTTAAAGAAAAAAGATGCACAGATGAATCATTTTCTGTGTTTTTATGGACTGGGCCCTTCATCCCATGCTGGTTTTCAGTCTAGCAGCTGCTTGTAACTTCCTGACTACTCAGAACCCACTGAACCCCCAAGAAAGTCTCCTTTCCATCACCTGTGACACTTGGCTGTGGGTTGCTCCCTGCTGCAAGCAAGGTTCCTATTCTTTTCAGAGTCTCTCAGACCTCATTCTCACATCAGCATCTCTGTGTGACTCTTACAACCTGCCCCAACCTGCAGCTTCTCCCAGGTACTCAGGATGAGCCATTCCCCTCTTCCAGAAGGCTCCTACACCTTCTAGGTGCATCAGCAAGGCAGCAAAACCCCATCATTCCTTCTGTGCAGCTACACCCTCTTCAAAATAACAGTCTAGTATCTATATGGCAAGGGGTGAGAGATCATCCACACTGTTCAGCACACCCTTTTAGAAGTGAATGGCCCATGTAATCATGGCCCTGTGTGTCTTTTCTGCCTTCTAGCCATGCCTTTGGCAGCGTGGTTGGCAGAGTGGATCCAGCAGTCCATTTCAGAGCTGCCAGGTCTTTCAACAGGGAGGGCCCAGAGCTCATTGAAGCGACATGTAAGTAAAATGACCTGTGTGATTCTGCCTGGGAAGCTGTGTCCATGTGTGCACTGTGCTCTCTCTTTGTTTTCCCTGGAACTGCTGGGTTTGGATCAAGAACATGGGATGAATTTACAAGGAGGCTTAGATACTGTGTGTGGCAGAGGTGAAAGGCCAGAGTTGCTGTTGCCATACCAGTTACATAGACGTGCTAATTACAGCTGCAGTCGTGGTGTGCATTAGCACAAGGCAGAAACTCACCACTCCCCTGCCCCAGTTTCACACTGCAGGGACTCCTTCAGCTGCGTGCAGCAGGGAGAGAAATATGGCTTAACAATACAGTACACTTTAAACTCAGTGTGCTGAGCTGTGCTGCACCATGAACCAATTCATCAGTCCTGGAAAGCCAGGAATGAGTAACTTTTCAAACAGGAGATTGAGTTCCAGGAATGGCCAGAATGATCTGTTTCTGTCTCCTGGTTCAGCAAGGGCATGACTCTCTAGCATCACAGCATGGCTCTGTCAGGATGATGCTCCAGCTGCCTTTGCCTTTGCTTCCCTGGGTTTAGAGGTTTCTCCATTATATCTAGTGATGGTGAACTGTTGGATATTGGGTGGGGTTATCACCCTCACCCTTTCAGTACTGTTGGTACATTTTCTTGTGGTTGAAAGTTAGTTGGCCTCTTGTCTGTGGTGAAGCTAGAGAATGTGGGAGGGAACTCTGTCTTGCTCAAGTGTTCCTGCCCAGGATATGGGAATTGGATTGGAGCTGGGAACAGGTGACTCTTGATGTCATGACAGAATATTTAAGTATCCTGTATTTGACTCCTCCTTTTTTTGTGTGTTTCAGTGGAGAGCATAGGGATCAGTGATGAGCTGAAGACAAAACTCAAAGATGTCCTAATCCAGGAGCAGCAGTTCACCTTGGGAAGAATGTTGGGCAAGGGTAAGAACCAAAACTGAACAAGGCTTTATGTTCAAAGTCCCACTTGTGGTACCTTTACTGTTGAGTAGGGAGAAGCAATTCTAAGCAGCCTGTTTTCTCTCCTTCTGCTTGTAGATGGCAATTCAAATGGAACTTTCCCTTCTGCTGGGATAAAACATTTCAAAGGTTTAGCATAACTAAGAGGATATTGGCTAAGCCATTCCTGTAATATGGCTCTACAGAGTCATGAACTGCAGTCTGTGCTCAGCTTTCTAAAGCACTGTTGATTCACTGGTGTGTGCATTCCTTTCAGAGATTTAAACAAAGGAATATTCAGTCAAACTTCTGCTCTTCCTACTAACAAAGTGGTGCTATAGAATTCCTTCCACTTACATGAGCGTGCATCAAGTATTAAATGGGCTGAGACAATGCAGAGACAGAGATGAGCTACCTCAAACACTCCAACCCCTCAAAAAAAAATGTGGATTCAGTCTCAGATATTCTCAGCATCTGGGGTGGTTTGGCTCCAGATTTTAGTCTGGGCTCTTACCACCACTGAGTTTTGCTGGCATTTCTCCTCATTAGTTCAGGTCCTTAAGAGCTCTTCTGACTGTGGATCTCCATCTGGGTCTCCTCCACAGGTGCTCCTAACATTTCTCTGAGGTTTGGAGGTCAGGAAGGATGGGCAGAGTCAAGGTGAGATGCTTCTCACTTAATTTTATCTAAAAGATTGGCCCAGAAACTGTATGAAAAGATGGGTTTGAATTTAGATTTCCCAAGTGGCAGGCCAGTATGCTAACTGTTGCATCATCCTTCCCTCATCCTCAGGCTGAAGGCAAGCTCTAGAAATAAGTGAAAATGTGTCATGATAAAGCCAATAACTAAGAGAGGAGCATAAGTCAAGGGTCATAAGCAAAAGGAAGCTGAAGTGTTTGGCTTCCCTTTTCTTCATAAGACATTTTATTGCAGTTTTCTTTGACCCTTTCCCACTGGGAGCATTCTTCCGTTCCACAAACAGGTTCTTTCAGAGCAGGAAGATGACCTTCCTGCAGAAGTGGTCTCACAGGGCTTAACAATGCTAAGTAATTAAACAGCTGTATCATCTGCTTGTGAGTGTCAGCTCTTGGCCAGTTTCTGGGATCCTGTTTGGATGCCTCTGGGCTGTCCCCAGGACCCCACTGGAAACGGGCTGCAGTGGGGGCCCTGGGGATGGCCTCGGTGGGAGGCTGCTGGCTGGCAGGATCTGGGCTGGGTTGTCAGCCCCTTTCCCAACCCCACGCTCAGCATGGAGATTATGAGGTGGCATGACCTCATGATCTGGGGCTCTGCTGACTCTGCAGCTGAGCAACAGCCCCGTGATATGGAAACTGTCCAAAATGCCCGTGCTGCTTCCCATTTCCCTCCTCTGCAGTCAGAGCTGTAGTGAAGGACCTTTGTGAAATGCTAGTGGAAAGAGAATGCTTTTGGGTTAGGTGTCCTCAGTGCCATATTTTGCTTCCTTTTCAGTACCAGAGTTCCTCATGCTAATGAATTTTGGGTGGGGTAAGCAGTTAAAAAATTAGAGGAAGTTTAGGAGCCAGAGCTAATGCAAAGAAGCTGTTGTGCTGTGGTATAAAGCCACTTCAGGGTAAAATATGAAAAGGGTTTTGGCCAGTTGCATTTCCTCTTATCTCCCTTGGAGAACACACCAGGACAAACACTTCCCCTGTGCATTAGCATATCACACACTCACAGATGGGTGTTCTATGTTTTGTCTGGTCAGCTGCAGTTCATAGAAGTCATTCCCAGAGCTTTGAGAGGTAAGGCCTGATTGTGTCTCAACTGGTTGAGTCCTGGCACCATTACTGAGCTCTGTCAGCAGTCAGCACTGGGAGCTTCCTCAGCCAACCCATCCAGCTAACAGCCCCCTCTCTAACCAGAGCCTCCTTCAGACTCATTCCTCATGATATGGCTTCCCCAGAAATATCTGCCTGGGATCCCAGCTTATACTCTGACTCTGCATTGTCCATCTGGTAGGGGATTGCTTTCTTTCCCTCTTGATTTCCTTTGTCTACTGGGCTGCCAGCACAGTGGCCTCAGTCTCCTGGTAGTGCCACATCTTTTAGCACACACATGCTGAAAGCTGCTGGCTGGAACTGCAGAATGAAGAATGAAGCTGGTAGCTACATTTCCTATGGTTATTCAGCTTCTCTGCCAGTGACCCCTGGAGTGAACCTGCTGTGAATCATACTTTCTTCACAAGAAGATGTTCCCTCACTACCTGCTCTGGTCGTTTCACAGGGGAGTTTGGGTCAGTTCGAGAGGCACTACTAAAGCTAGATGATGGCTCTTTCCAGAAAGTGGCAGTGAAGATGCTGAAAGGTAAGTGGGAGATCTGTCCTGTTCTCCAGCAAACATCCCTTGATGCTCTTTACTCCTCTCTGAACTTCCCACTCAGTTGCCCTACCCATGTTGTCTCCCACCCCCTTCGTGTCAGCCTTTCTGTAGTGGAAGCTCTTCAGGGAAGGACCTCTACCACCTTAGTTACTTGTCCAGCACCTAGCACGTGGTCAGTGCAACCAAAACCAAATCCTAGCTACAGCTGCTTCTGCATGTAGAGGATCTTGTTCAGCTGCTTGAATCCACACAGCACTGCATCGTGTGGCCCAGACAGCCCAAACAGGTCTGCTTTCCCCTCGTAATTCAGCAGGGAAAGACTGTGTCCTCCAAGCATCTATCCCAGAATAAACAGAAGTGTTTGGCCTGAATGCAGCAACAAGCTAACTCATGTCAGTCAGGCATTATTTGAGTAAGTAATTTAGCTCCCTTCCCATTTGTCATTTGGTGAGTGTACATAACGAGGGCAACTAACACATTCATCAGGCAGAAACCTGTAATAAGAGAAGCAATTAATAGATAGGTATAAATCCAAGTATGTACATATATTTATGTGTGTATATATATATGTTAAATCATGTTATTTCACCCCTGTTATTTACCTATGTAGCAAAAATTCACTGACTTAAAGCAGGGTCACATTCACTTATACCTGGAGCTGAGTTTGGCTGCCACAGAATGCCAGTTTGTACTAAATATACCAGTATCACATTGGTGTAGGGCATCATTTAATCCAGTTTCAACAATAATTCTAATTAGTTTGCAAGGTTTTGTGTAGTCAGACTGTCTACCTGCAGGCATCTAACTTGGGAATGCTCTGTCACCCTCCAGAGGCATCTTCCTTTCTTCATTGACTCTATAAATCTAATTTTGTCTGAATCATATTTAAATTACTTGCCTGAAGCAGGCAGTGTGAACACCCTGCTGCAGGTCTGAGTCTGATCTTGCAGTAGGAGTGGAGGACTCGGTGAGGGAAGTAGTCCACTGGGCTAGTTCTTGGTTATATTAATATACCTCCATAAATTGGGAGTAATAGAAGTGAGAAATTACTTACTCCAAATTTATGCTGATGTATGTCACTGCTGAATTGGGTCCAAGCTCTCCAGCAGTGTGGTTACTTAAGAAATCTTGACTCTAACACCCTAGAAGACTCAATCATGTGAAGAGATGTAAAAGTATTGCTCTTCCACATCATCCTCATCAGAGATGAAGTGGGGTCTGCCACGCCAGCGGGGGGCTCCAGGCCAGCCCCTCAGTTTCAATGTTTTCTTTAATTTTGTGTGATTGTCTTCTCTCCCTGACATTGTAGTTTAGGTCCTCTTAGCTAATGAATTTCTAGGTCTTTAACCCATGCATGATTTGCATGGGTTCCTAGGGAAGTTGTTCCTGAGAAAAGAGCTGCTAATCAGCAGCTCCCTACCCTGCCAAGAACCAATTTACCAGATGTCCTTGATGCGTGCTGACTACCACCCATCCCAGGAGAAGGTGTCAGGCTCTGCTTTGTTGTAAACTGGCTCTTCTAGCTCTAGAGCTGAGAGAATGTGCTGTGCCACAAAAAAAAAAAAAACACAAGCTTCTGATTATCATAGTCTGTCAAGTCCCTCGGAGCCACCCACAAAAGAAGAAAACTTCTGGTGGTTTTTTTTCCAGCGGACATCTTTACCTCCACCGACATCGAGGAGTTCCTGCGGGAGGCTGCGTGCATGAAGGAGTTTGACCACCCCCATGTCACTAAACTGATTGGTAAGCAGCACTGCTCTGGTGGCCCAGAGCACCTCCTGCTCCTGCACAAACCCCACACGGCCCCACGTGCACCCCCTCACTGCTGCCCAACGGCAGTGCTGGTGCGGCCACCTCCATCCTGCCTGGAGCCCTGCATGCACCAGCAGTGCTCCTCCCAGGCCCAGAGGCAGCTGGAGTGTCAGTGCTCACAACACTGTCCCTCCTGCACCAGTAATAAGTTCAGCTTGGAGAAGAGAAGGCTCCTGGGAGACCTTACTGGAGCCTTTCAGCATCTCAAGGGGGCCTACAAGAAACCTGGGGAGGGACTTTTTACAAGAGTGATGGGACGTGGGTTTCAAACTGGTAGAGGGTAGATTTAGATTAGATGTGAGGAAGAAGTTCTTCATCCCAAGGGTGGTGGGACACTGGAACAGGTTGCCCAGGGAAGTTGTGGATGTTCCTTCACTGAACATGTTCAAGACAAAGTTGGATGGGCCTTGAGCTTGAGCAGCCTGGTCTAGTGGGAGGTGTCCCTGCCCTTGGCAGGGGGGCCCGAACTAGATTATCTTCA
>NW_008590586.1:10418-12745 GCF_000691845.1 Merops nubicus | reverse complement strand
GAGCTTGAGCAGCCTGGTCTAGTGGGAGGTGTCCCTGCCCTTGGCAGGGGGGCCAGAACTAGATTATCTTCAAGGTCTCTTCCAACCCAAACCCCAACAGCAGCCTGTGAGATTCACCTGGGACTGATCTGTTTGCTAAAATCACTTTGCTTTGTGTGCCCTCTTTAGGGGTCAGTCTACGGAGCCGTCCCAAGGGCCGTCTCCCAATTCCCATGGTGATCCTGCCCTTCATGAAGCATGGAGACCTTCATGCTTTTCTGCTGATGTCACGGATTGGGGAAAACCCTTTTGTAAGTCTGTCTTACTGTAGAATTCCTTCTGGGAGGTTATGGATTTGGAGAACGTTCTTGGGTCAGTTCAGGGTTGGTCCCCCAAAGGTATTGGCAGATGGTGGGGTTTTAATACCAGAGAAAACTGTGAGATGTGATGTTGAAGTATTTCATTCCATGGATGTTGAGGACCAACTCTTCCATTCCATTCCATTCCATTCCATTCCAAACCATTCCATTCCATTCCGCTCAGTAAGGTGGTAACAAATCTTGCCAACCATGCTTGAAAGTGTCCAGGAACAGAATGTAAACTGTTATTTCTTTCAGAACCTGCCTGTTCAGACACTCCTCAAATTCATGATTGACATTGCCAGCGGGATGGAGTACTTGAGCTCAAAAAATTTCATACACAGGGACCTTGCAGCTCGGAACTGCATGTAAGTGACCCCTGAGCTTCTAGAGAAAAGCAAGACCAGAGTGGCTGAGAGAGGGATGAGAAGCCTTTTGTGTGATGCAGGTGGGGAGGGGTCCTGTCTGAAGATGCTGGTCTTTGCATTGAAGTGACAATAGGCGTTGGGGAGCTGTGGCCACGGGGGTGGAAGACTGTGGTGGTGGTAATGGGAGCAGGGAGCAATTCCTAATGTCCTACTGAGCTTCCACATAGACCCTATTTGTAAGGAACTTTTCCATCCTTGGCCTGCACATACAGTTTCACAGAGCTGATTACAGTATTTGTGTGGGTAATTAGTCACTCTGGTGGCTGCGTGTCAGCACGGGATATTTGTTCTACAATATAATGCAGCCAACAGGATAGAATGGGTGAGGAGAAAGGAACTGTCATTGTAGCCTGAAGTCTCTGTTTCTTGTATGTATGTTGAGGGCTTGATTATCACAGTGTAAGAAATGCAGAATTTCCCTGAAAGCTTGTGGAGAAAGGCTTTTGAAATAATTGCGTGGTGAACACACTGTGTGATCCCACATCGCTGTTCTTCTCCCCAAACTGCCTTTGCCTGCTTTGAAGGGAAGAAAAGTCCCTTTTTATCCTTTCCACTCTGCTTTTTTCCTGAGAATGGAGTAAGGAACAACCCATGCTGGCAGAGAGAACTCTGCCTCTGAACAAAAGCATGACAACCGGTGAAATCTGCAGTGAGACACAGATTTCCAAAGGCATCTGAACATGCACATGTACAGACAGGAGCTTGATAATCCTAATGAAAAATGAGGGGTTGGGCTGCTTTGACATTTGCAAGAAACCCCTACCAATTTCCCATTTTTAACCACCTAAACAATACAGACTTGCAGAGGAAGCTGAATGCCTGTTTCAGCCTATCTTCTGGGGAAAGCAGCGAGTGCTTCATGAGGCCTGGGAGCATCAAGTCTTTGTGGGCTTTACTTGCATCATCTACCAAGGTCTGGGTTTATGTGAGCGACAGCAACTCAGACCATGAACCAGGCTTGCAGAGAAGATGTTGTAGGTCTAGTCTGAGCAGTTGTAATAGGCAGTCTAGGCAGCCATCCTGTGGTTTTTTGATTGCCTGTACAAGGTGCAGGCCTTAGTGGTAGCAGTGGGCACTGCAGATGTCCTCTGATAATCTTGGGAGCTACAGAAAGTATCTGAATTCACTTTGCATAACAGTAGACTACCTGAGCACAGCCATTTCCTTCCTTCCTTAGTTCTAATTATCTCCCTGTTAGTCTCAAGGAACTGATTTGAGACCACTAAACTTTCACATTGGTTATAAAGTAGACAAAGTTGTTATCCTTGTGGTTATACTCAGTGAACTGTATACATCGGTTCCTTGGACATAACTTTGGGGGTTTTGCCTGAGATAGCCAATAAATGCTTTCCTCAGTCATGAAAACTTTCCCTTAGGTTGGATGAGAACATGAACGTGAGCGTTGCAGACTTTGGGCTTTCTAAGAAAATCTACAGTGGAGACTACTACCGACAGGGCTGTGCCTCCAAGCTGCCGGTGAAGTGGCTTGCTCTGGAAAGCCTGGCAGATAATCTCTACACGACACACAGTGATGTGGTGAGTTTTTTGCTCGGGTGCATTC
>NW_008590586.1:0-10387 GCF_000691845.1 Merops nubicus | reverse complement strand
CCTGCTGAAGTGGAGGAGTCCTTCTGTATTCCTTGAGGGTGGGGAAAGGTCCTGGTGATAGCAAAGAGAGTTTAGCTTGAGTTTGAGGGACTTTGCCTTGGGTGCTGCCAGAACTCAGGACTAAAAATACGTGCAAGTGGTTTATGGCAGAAGACAGGAACCCTTTGCCTCTTGTCCTTTTGGTCCTTTGTTTTCCAGTGCTTCTTACCCTCTCCTTCACCTTTCCCCTTCTCCTCTTCCTTTTCCTCTCTCTTTATACAGTCTCCTCTTTCCTGCTCTTGTTCTTTTTCCTTTCTTTTCTGCGTAACAGTTAGAAGGTGACACTTGAAATTCATGTAGCCCACACACTTGTGTAAAAGAGCAGCAGAGATGCTCTGGCCTACAGAAGGCACTGGTGGAACCTCATAGATTCTAGATATATTGGTGCTTAGACACTTCTCCCTGTAACTTCACCACTGGGGAGTGAGGCTAAACCTGTTCATCTGGATTTTTGGCTTCCTTTCCCTTTGTTTTGTTTTCTTTTCTTTGGGTACCTTCTCCCCTCTTCCTTGCTGCCTTCTGATCTGGTTTCACACTGGTTTTGCCCTTCAGGCCTGTGGATTTGCCTTCCCAGTTATCCATGTCACAGTGTCCCAGGAGAGATCACCAAGAGCACCTTGTAACTTGGCTGCTCCCAGTGACTGCTGCAACCACTGTAGACACCAGTGATCACTAGTTCAGCCACTTTACAGTAAAGCCTAGACAGGGTCTTGCTTATGAAAATGATAATTTTTTGCACCTAACAAACCTGGCATTTAAAGTATGACTGTTGCAGTATAGAGCACAAATGAACGTGAGCCATGAGGTGGTTTGTTCCTTGCCCTGCTTACTGGCTAAACTCTGCTTTCATTTGTGCCTGTTATTTCCAGTAACTCAGAATCTGGCTTAATGAATTAAGAAACTGATTTGTGAGCCCCAACCCAAAATCTTCTTATAGCTGTGAACCACAAAACCGATACCACATTTCTTAAAGAGCCATGAGTAGGAGACGTTTGGGAAGAGGTCTGCAGGTGGAAGACAGCAGTAGATCCCAAACGTTCCACTGCAAGATGGCACCAGGCAGAGACTTTGGTTGTCTCCCAGGATGATGCATCAGTGGCCTCTGATGGGTCATTTTTTGTTTTCTAGCTGGGGTTTGGATAGTCCTTGCATCACTGCTGCTCAGGTGACATTACCCCAGCCTGGGAGGGTCAGCACAGTCTGATCCTATTGAAACCCCACCCCAGCAGGGAGAGAACTGTCCCTTCACTGGTGCTGTGTGCTCTTCCCTTTCAGTGGGCGTTTGGGGTGACCATGTGGGAGATTGTGACCCGAGGGCAGACCCCTTATGCTGGCATTGAGAATGCAGAAATCTACAACTACCTCATCAGCGGGAACAGGCTGAAGCAGCCGCCGGAGTGCCTGGAAGACGTGTGAGTACTCCCTCACCCTGCTGACACGTGCTTCCTCGAGATGTTTGGCTGGCTGGAAGGAAACAGGGGCAGCTGGCTGGGATGCAGATCTCAGTCTATCCACTTGCCAGTACACAGAGCCATTCACTAGAAAGTCTCTGTGTTAGCTACCAGATACTCTGCTGGCAGAGGTCCCTGGAACCTGTGGCAGCTCCGTGAGCAGCTAACTTGGCTCAAGGGTTTTAATAGTGTCAACAATAGCAGCTCCTGGCTTTGTGGAAACTCTGTGTTTCCAGAAACTCACTGCTTCCTACCTGCTTGGGCTGGCATCTGAGAAAAGAGATGAGTTTTATGGCACACTCAGAAGGCCGATCAGAAAACCAGTCTGGCAAGACTATGAGGAAACTGGACTGCAGAGGCAGTGGCCTCCATGTGTCTTTGAAAGCTTGGCACAGTTTTGAAAATTAGATCTACTGCTGTCACAGAAACAGCAGGATGAGAGAGAAGAGAGCAGATAAGAGGACCTAAGGTTCTACAGATCAAGTATCTACCTTATACTGTAGGAAACAAACCCAGGACAGTCTTGCAGATACTAGTTTCAGACATTTTCAGACCTGCAGGGAGGACTCAGGCAGCTCACAGGGGAGCAGGCAGCCACACACTACAGCCTGTGCTCCTGCCTTAGTTCCGAGGCCAAGGCACCTTGGTTATTACTGGCCAGCAGGTTACTTGAAATGTTTGCTCTGGAACCCTTGGTCCATGGGTGGTAGCTGGAGTTTCCTGGAGTCAGCACACGGGCCCAAGGTCCCCCAGGGAGTATCATCATAACCTCTGCCAGGGTAACAGCTTTCCTAGTCCAGGCAAAGTGAAATCATTTCACTGAGTGCCCAAGCAAGTCTGTTTTCTGTGTTTCATGCCCACAGCAAAGTGCAACTATGAGCACTGACTTTAGTGGTCTTTTCAGCCCATTCCTTGTGTGTAAAACAGACAGCATGAAGTCCTCTTTCCTCCTTTTTCCCTCCTGCTCTGATGGTGGATTATTTCATATGGTTCCCTTTCTCCAGCCTTTTTTCCACATAGGGAATAATCTGTACTCTTGTTATTAGAGCTGTGCACTTTTATCTTCTTGGCTGTTTATTTTAACTCTTTCTGAGTTTAAATGAAAACATTGTTGTACCACTGCTTAAATTCATTACTTGTCTGCATTTTGACTGCTGTGAGTAGCTTTGGTTCCAAGTTGTGGAGCTCATGGGCATAGGATGTCACAGATGCCAAAAGCAGAGAAGAGGTTCAAAAATCTGCTAGGCATTGAAGAAAAATCAATCAAAACTGACAGCCTCCATTTCAAGAGGCCCTTGAGCTACAGGTTACTGAGACCTGAGGGAATATACCAGAAAGATGTCACTGAATGCTCTCCCTCAGCTTATGTGCTTTCCCCAAGTGCCACTGTTGGAGGCAGGGTGCTGGGGCAGATGGACTTGTGGGCTGATTCAATACACCCAGTAGTTTTCTACCTTTTTTTTCAAATGAATTTCTTCTGTTTGCCAGCAAGAGTAAAAGAAAGTATTTCATTTGGTGCCACAGCATAGGAAGTTGCAATTTTATCAGGAGCATTTGGAGTTATTTGTACTGTTTGTGAGGGACATACATCAGGATTAAGACAACTGAACCACAGAAGCTTTCTGTAAAACAAGCGTGAGATGAAAAACACTCTTGTAAAGCTGATAGCGAGCAAGGGACACAAGAAGTGAAATAAAAGCCATGGTGAAAGGCTTTATTTCCCAGGAAAAGCCATATCAGATTTTTTTCCCTTTCGGAGTCGCACTGAGGTTTGTTTGTCTGGGTGTGTTTTGGTGCCAGCACTGTGCTTTGTTCCTGTTCCCTGCAGAGCTGGCAACAATAACGCCCCAGGGTGCAGCTGCCAGTCCTGGGAGGGGTTGGGGGGGAGGACAATGGCTCCAGCCCCGTGGGCAACAGCCCCGTGGGCTCCCGAGGTCCCCTCGTGCTGGTCCCCGGGCAACCGCAGCGCCTGTGGCTGGCATTTGACCAGTGCAGGATGCGGCCCAAAGCCGGGAAGCACCGAGAGCATCTTGGTGCTGCCTCTGGAGCAGAAGGGCTGTTTCAGCAGCCCTCTCCCAGCAGAGAAACTATTCTCCCTGGCCCTCCAAACAAGCCCACCAGGACTTTTCCAGTCCCCCTGGCAACCTGTCGGGCAGCACCAGCACCACACCTCGGTTATGCCGGGAGCGCCGAGCTAACGACATGTGGAAGAAGTATCCTGGAGAGAACTTGCACCTCCCGCAGCTGGATCTCTGTTTTCTTTCTTCCTGTGTTTTATCTGCTCCTGAACTAGAATTTGGAGGGGTGGCCTCAGCTGTGACAGAGGTTGTCAGGATTTTGTGAATAAATTCAAAAGCTATTACCAAGCAGTGTCATACTCATGGTCCTATTCTAGTTCTCCAGAGACAGTGGAGTGAGGCTCTTACTGAGAAGTTCAGCATTCTTCAACAGGGTTTTTGGGGTTTATGGCACTGTCCAAATAATTATTTTGACCAAAATGAGAATGCCCTTGAAAACGGGAAGGGGCAAGGAATTTGATCCGTAACGGGTGCCCACGTGCTGTCACCAAAGTTGACAGGTTTTGGGGAAGGTGTCTGTGCTCAGAGCCCCTGTTTGGAGGTGCAGGGGGTGGCTGCTTTGCTTCTCAGTGCTCTCGTCTCCTTCTCTTTTGCAGCTACGATCTCATGTGCAGATGTTGGCATCCTGAGCCCAAGCTACGCCCCAGCTTTGGCGTGCTCCGGTCCCAGCTGGAAATGATCCGCGGGAGGATGTCCACCCTCTCTTCCAGCCAAGATCCTCTCTATGTCAACATTGGGAGGGACAAAGAGGCGTCTGGGAGTGACCCTTCACTGCACGCCCCCTTCGGAAACACGGACGGTGACGCCCGCCGCCGTCACAAGTGACTATCGCTACATCATGAGCCCCTTGTGCCTTGGAGATGATGCCGAGGGTGAAAGGCATCCAGATGGGCAGGAAGGGGAGGACAAAAGCCTTCTGTATGAGCTGGAGACAGAAGGAGAGAAGAGCTGTTAGCCTGTACATAGCGGTGGCGTTCTGCTTCCCCGGGACGGGACGTGTGCAGCCGCGGTGCCCTGTCGCCTGGGGCTCGGTGCCGGACCTGCCGTGGCTTTGGACAGCACTGGCCACGGTTCTTGGGCAGCTGTTGGAGCTTTCACCACCTGCTGCAGTGGTGGACAGCTTGGAAGGACAGTGACCCCAAAAAACCCCTTGGATTGGGGGGAGGGGGGCAGTGGGGTTAGAGGTTTGTCACATCCCGCTGAAAGGAGTTCAAAGCTAAGGTGGACAGTCAAGAGTCTGTGCTCTGCTCCTTCCCACGGAGTGCTGGAGCAGAGCTGGATACACCTTCTGTTCAGTCAGTGCTCGCTCTCGTGTAGATGTTGTCTTTGATCCTGGCTGCGTGACTTTGGGACTGGTACCTCTGAAAACACTAGTGGGTATCTAATCTACACTCTCCTTCAGGACAAGAGGGCAAAATTCCCCTTGTGTTCACTCAGCAGTACTGCCTAGACTTGTTGCCTACCTCAGTGGTTCTCAGACTGATCTGCAGATCTGCTCCTACCCAGCACTCAGTTTGAACGTCTGGCTTATTTCATGCAGTGACATTTGCTGCTTCCTCAGTCCGAGGGTCTTTTAAGAGTTTCAGAATTTTTGCTGAGCAGTGACATTAGAAACAAATGAAAATCCAGCATCCCTCTTCACCCCACGTAACTCTTTTACGTCTCACTTTTTCTTCTGTTTGATGCCGATTGGGGCCTGACCAGACTTGCAGCTGGCATTGACATCTGAAGGGAGGAAGAGCAGCTGGCATGTGTGAAGACAGCATCCAACTTCAAAGGGATGGAGAGGAAACAGTGTAGAGAGGACTTAACAGCAAAATGGGGAAATGGTGCCAATTAATGCAAAGTGCTGCCCTCTGGGAGAGGAAGGAGACAGCTTAGATACAGAATGGCAGGCTTGCTTCAGTTTCAGTGGGAGCAGGATTCAGCACTTGCTTTAAAACAGGATTTGTTTCATCTTTCTCTTTAACAGTCCTATGGCTTTTTCAGATAACCAAGTGCTGTAGCTGCTCCAGTGAAGGTGTGAAATTGATTTGGGGATGGTGTGTGTGTGTTGGGGGCAAGGGATCAACTGGGAGACCTCTTTCTGGAATCCTCATGAAAAAAAGCTTGAGAACCACTGGCCTTCCTCTTTAGGAGGTCTTCTGGCACACTGTAAAAGTCACATCAGAACATAGACTAGCATCACATCACTGCAGCCTTCCAGAGAGGGCAAAACTGAATGGTTTTGCTCTCCAGGTTTGGTTTTGTTTTCTAGTCAGCATGTCTCACTCGCTATAACTGCAAGTGCTTGTGTGGTTCTTCATAATTTAATATTTTACTGTAAATCAGCATTTGTTTTGTGCAGTGATTCCCAGCAAGGAAGTGCAGTTGCATCTTGCTCTACTTATCCTACATATTTGCTAGATCTTAATTTTTTTCTTTATTTCCAATGCGCTGATAACTCGGCAGGATCCCAAGACTTAGGACTCCATGTTGCTCCTCCTCAGAAATGAATGCAACAAATGTCATCACACGCCGAGCTGGCAAAGGTGGGACCAATAAGTGACATGAGTTTGTGGGCTCGGTATCAGAACACTCCAGAACACATCACACCTGATGCCCAGGATTTGCTTATCATAAAGTTCGGGGCTAACTACAAAATTCAGGTCCCGTTTCATCCCTTAGTGAGAACACTTCCTAGGGAAGGAGAATTTCAGCCTGGGTCTTGGGCATGGGTCCTTTCTGTACAGTTTCCTATTGCACAGATGTCTCCAGAAGTTCAGGATGGTTTCTCCATGACAGATAGAAACTGCACCATCTTATACCCCGAGTGGTACAGGGTTTTCTCTTCCTTTAGCTGGAACACTGTAAGTGCAGGTGAGAAGATAACACCTAACAAAGGGTAGTGAGAACCTGTGCAGTGAGGGCAGAAGGCTACGCTCCCTGCAGCTGCCTGGGAAGCGCAGATGTACATAGAGACTGTAATTTTGGGAAGCATGTCTTTTAGTTTTTATGCCTTTTTTAATAATAAAACATGTACTGTGTCTGAGTGCCAGCCTCTTCCCTGGGCCCGAGGTGGTGGTGATGCTCGCTTAGCGGGGGGGTCATAGCAAATGTGTCAGCCCCAGCTGAAAGCTGGCCTCCTGCCTTCACCCAGCAGCTTAGCTGCTTCTTGGAGGCACAGAACGTTTGGCCTCCCCAGCTGGCAGTTACACTGCATTGCTCCCATGCTGTCCGGGCTGAAATCTGAGGGGCACGGGCCAGTGGTTTCATAAAGAGACGGGCGCTGTGGCCACCCCTGTGCGGGAGCCTGGCCCAGCCCTTACTGGGATGGGCTGAATCCTAACTGGGACTGCAAAACCTCTGAATCTGTTCCTCCCTGAAAACTGGCATCTGCACCCATCCAACTGCTGGCAGTGCTCTCTGTGGAAGAGAGGTTTGGAGGCGGAGGGTGAGATTCAGCTGCTGAGTCAAATGTTCCAAGCGCAACATGAAAGAGCTCCTGGATTCCCAGCTGGGAGAGAAGAAGAGGTGAACCTCGTGCTTTGCTCCTGCAGCGGCAGGCAGCCCGGCGCACGCCCTCTGCCTGCCAGCTCACAGAGAGAGGCAGAGCCGTGGCAAACGGTTGGAGTGCTCACCCCCATCTGCAATGCAGGAAAACCGACTCCCGAGGCAGGAAGCGGCCGCTTTGGTTAATATTTTAAGGTTCCATCACCCAGTGATGTCCCTTGGACCTGGTTCAAACGATGACTGAATCATCTCGTGCGCCAGCCTGGTCAGAGCAGGTAGAAGTGAAGCTGTGTTGTGGGTGGGAGAAGTGACACCAGAAGAAGAGCTAGTGAGAAAAGAGGGAGGGAAGGCGATTTTTAAAATGGGGACAGATGGGATGAGTCGTGAGGATGGCAAACAAGGGAGTCGGAAAGCAGAGATGGGGAATTTTAGAGATGAAATCCCAGAAGAGAGAAGGCATTGCTGCAGCTGGGACCAGGCAGGGGTCTGAGGTGGGGCTGGCTCTGTTTTGGTGAAGGATGAGATGCTCTGGTCCAGCCCAAGTGCCCTGCGGTGTGTCACCCTTAAACGGTGAAGAGGCTGCAAGCAGCTGGCCTGGCTCTGCATCTGCTCAGTGATGCTGTGACCCTGGCCCCAGGGAAGCTTTAGCTGAACAGTTCTGATTTAGGCACTGATCTAGCACACTGCTTTCCTAACTAAACCACACGTTTTCCCAATAACCATGCTTTTATTCCACCCCCACGGTACAACAGTGCAGTCCCTTCCATCCTTCCAAGCAGCAGCCCTTGCACCATCCCTTGCTTGGCACAGCTGAGGGGCACTGCCCTTTCCTACTGAAGCAGCCTCTGTCCCACACCAACAAGCCTGATCACACTCCTCTTCCATCTACATGTCTCTGGGGTGAGGGTCTCCTCCTTCCTGACTTGGGCTCGAGCTGCTTGGGGCCGTTGCCAGCTCAGCTGTGAGGCAGTGTGACCCCACGGTGCCCAGCAAGGACACAGCAGAAGCTCAGCACCATCTCAGCTGACCAGAGAAAGGAGCTGTATTTGCACAAAGGTGTTTTCCTCACTTACAGTCTACTTTGCTGTATTCATTGTCTCCTGATGCTCAACAGCCACCACATTTTGCAAATTCTCATATTTTTTTACCAGGGATTTCTCTGGTGGCCCCTCATACAGAGTCCTCATTTTATTGTTATTTAACACCCATTATTCTCCCTCACAATAACAAGTTGTTGTGCAAACACTGGGAGTGAAGGAAGCCTGATCTCCTGTGATTTGCCTCCCATAGGTGACTGCAAGGCCCAGGTGAAGCTTGCCCCTGGCTAAGCTACTTCCAAGATCTTTTCCCATGGTGGAGTCTCTGGTGCCCAATAAGAAGCAACTGAACTTCCATCTGCGGTGGAGGTACCGACGTGGCACTAACAGAGTCTGCCACACAGAGCTTGTTTTCAGAAAACTTGTAGGAACTTAATTATCCTTCAGACCTCACTCTTACCATCACATTTAGCTGAAATGAAGCGGTGGATTCAAAAGCTATTAGGGCCAACACGTGCAGCTGGTGATCAGGAAGCCTTGTTACCATGGGAAACGGAGCTAAAAATCAATTACTTCGTCCAAGATCAGGAAAGACCGACAGACGTGGGTTTGGATTGCATTTGCTCTGTCATATCAAAGGAACTTGGCGTCAGTATGAATCAGATCTCAGTCACTGCACTGAGGTCCAGTGACAAAACAAAGACGATCGACTCCTCGCTTGCTGATTACTCTGTGGATCCTCCAGCCTGAGGCACACCAAGCCAAGCCATTCCCAGATGCTGGTGAAAAGGAACATCTCCTGGTCACGTTTGACAATAGGATGGAAATTAGGAGGCTGGTATTTCAGTGGCACAGTTTCTGGCTCCCACCAAGCCCAGCTTCCCAGGCGGGTGCTCCAACGAGCCACCAACCACAGTGTGGAAAGTATCTAAACAGCGTTTGTTTCTTCCAGTTTCTTTTCCCTGGCTTAAAATAGAACTGAAATAAATGTTTGACCTCAGGAAATAGATGGCACCTGTTGATTTAAGCTTTGTTGAGTTCAGTAGGGATTTTATGGGTTGGGACTAGTTTCCAGAAGAGTCTTTCAAGGAGCTGGCTCTTGCCAGCTTGTGGTGTGAGGAAGCAGGAATTCATGAAGGGGAAGGAGGGTTTGCGTGCATAAACGATCTAATTTGGAACATAAGATACTGCACTACATGCTGATAAACACACCACCAGTAAAAGTGACAAAAAAGGGGGAGCCAAGAGAAATGTTGCACTGGAGAGAAGCAAGCTCTGCACGCCGCAGCGCGGCAGTGAGTGCAGCGGATCCAGAAGGTCACTGCTCTCTGAGTTAATATAATAAACAATGATCCTGGCTGCCACCCTGTCATTGCCAGAGCTGCGTGGGAGACTGCTGCTGCCTCTTTACTTCTGGTCTGCCAGCGAATGCCTCTGCAGCAGCCTCTTTTGCTTGTGCAACGTGTGTAGCTGGAGCAAGGAGCCCTTTGGTCACTTGCTGCTGCTTCTTGTTTCTTCTAATTAAATTACCTTAAAAGAAGCTAAAAAACCTAAGGTTCATGTTGCTAGATAATGTAAAGCAGCATGGCTCCACAGACATCATGTAAGGTTCAGATCTAATGAATATCTTTCATGGTATTACTTGTCTGCATTATCCCTCCTCTGGCACAAAGATATACAAAGAGAAACGGGAGCAGAAGTATCTTGCAGGCTTGTGGCTGGGCATGCAAGGAGGGACTGAGCTTTAACAGCCTTGTGGTGCCCCTGAACCTTGTACCCATGCTGCAGGCTGGAAGGGCAAAGGAAGAGGCAGCCTTGGGGGCTACGCAGGGGACCCAAGCTGCACCCCAGAACAAAGCAGGCACTTGGCTGTTGACAGAACCCCTGGTACTAGAAAAAAAAATGGTGTCAAATCCCAACTTCAAGGCTTGGCATTCCCTCAGCAGACAGCTGGGACAGTTTAAGACCCATCTCCCCAGCATTTGTTTGCTGCCCCTCTGCTGTTACAGGGGATCCCAGCAGCTGGGGCCGGTGGTGTTGACAGCGAAGGTGGCAAAGGCAGCAGAGGATGTACAGAGAAAGATGAGGCAGGGGCACATGTTTCCACCAGCACTGCTGTGGGGGTGGGCACCTCCGGCGGCACAAACAGGCGGTGACATCTCACAGCCCCTCCCCGGGCTCTGATTCACTGGGTTTGTCTGCCAGCCCCCCGTGACGCCGGGCGCTTGGGCTGGGCCGCACCCCGGGCAGCGGCTGGGCCTGCCGCCCAAAATGGCTCCCACACCTCCCA
>NW_008590585.1:0-599 GCF_000691845.1 Merops nubicus | reverse complement strand
GGATGGATGGATGGATGGATGGATGGATGGAGTGCATGGGTTGGCAAATGAAAAGGTAGGGACAAAATACAGAGAAATGGAAGGATAAGTGGATGGACAGACGACAGATGGACATATGGATGGACAGACAGGTAGGGAGAAGGGAGGGAGGGATGGATGGATGGTGACAGGGAAAAGTAGATGAGTTGGCGAAGGGAGAGGTAGGGACAAGATAGAAGGAAGAGAATTAGTTGGAGGTATGGATGGAAAGGTAGGTGAGGAAAAGGAGATGGTGGACAGAGGGATAGGTAGGGACAAGGAGACAGGGGTGGATGGATGGATGGATGGATGGATGGAGTCAGGTGGATGGATGGAAGGACAGAGGGATGGTGGGACAGATGGCCGTGGAGGGAGAAGGGGATGGGAGAGCGTTGGAAGGAGAGGTGACAGAGGTCAGGAGGAGGTGGCCAGAGGGACAGGGGGGCACAGGGACAGGGCAGGAGGATCCCAGCAGAGACAGGAGAGGGGGACAGGGAGAGGGCAGCGTTGGGGCCGTGGGTGGGTGGGACACCCCAGGGGGTGGGACAGGGGACAGAGGGACAGAGAGAAGTGTTCAAAGA
>NW_008590584.1:25604-30002 GCF_000691845.1 Merops nubicus | reverse complement strand
CCGGGCGGTTTTGTTTGAGATAACCCTCCGAAGAGTCACGTTATTATTAGCAGCGTAATGCTTTGCGAGCTCCAGCGCTTCGCCGCCGCTAACCCACGGCGTAACCCCTGGCCGGGCAGGGGCTGGTGTTTAGACCCTGCCGGAACGGGGAGCTGAAGCATGTGTGTGTTTAAGGGTCGGGGAGGTTGAGGCAGGAGACACAGAGCACGGGCAGGCTCACCGGGGTCTCAAGTAAAAAGGTGTTTGGGGAATGAAAACGTGATGAGCAAAGATCTGTGGAGTGAGGGGGTTTCCTCCCAGATTCATGTCGGTGTTCCCTGGGCCAGGGTGGAGTGCTGCACTGAGAGGTTAGCTCCGGCAAGGCTGCTGGACCCTGACCATGCTGCGCAGAAAATCTTGTTTTATCATCTCTGGTTGCTGCTTCATGAAGAAGTTGGATGTTCTTGTCACTGCTGTTCCTTGTTGGTCAGATAGCTGTCAATAGAATCTTGGCCTGCCTAGCAGAGAGGAGAAACCTTTCAGACAGCTGCTACCAGGTACCATAAAGATTTCTTCCACTAGGGTTATAGGAGTGAGGAACTGACCCTTGAAATACAGCTGTAATGGGTTACCATCAGTCGCAGAGGTTGTTTGACACAGTTACTCAGCCAGGAGAAAGACTTCAGGAGGAGGAGGCACATTAAGCCCTTAGTGCCTCTCCTGTCTTTGACAATCTTTTCTCAATCCCTTGGGTAGCAATGCAGGAAAAGCAGCTTTCCCAGAGCCAACCCTGCCATAGCCACACAGTTTGCAAATGTGTCACAAGAATAAAAAAAAGAGATGGTTCTTCGCTTTGGGTTATGTAGATGGACTTCTCAGCCTGCTCAGTCTTGCCCATCTCTTTCAGAGAGAAATCAGTCTCTTCCTGATGGCAAGGCCATGCATAGCTGTTTGCCAAGCATCATTTTTCAAATTATTGCAGACGGAAGCAGATTAGACCCAGGCTTATTTGCTAACTACTGAAATTCCCTTCAGAAGCAAGTGAAAACTGCAGGGCTGGCCTCCATTGTAGGACAGCTCATTAAATAAATTCAATCAGTGTAATAAAAAGGCTAGGTTGTCATTTATGTCCTAGAAATCATATAAAATGCTCTCTGTCCTATAAAATACATATTTTGCCACTGAGAAAATGGTGCATTAGTTGAACTATTTCTTGCTCCTTATTTAATAAAATATAGGTAAATGCAATATCCATAGCCTGTGGTATCTGGAATACTGGCAGTACTGAAAAAGATGCCCCTCTTTGCCTGGCTGCAACGAAGTTTCAGTAAGTTGACCTGAAAGCTTTTGAACATTTCTTCCAGGATGCTTATGATTTATTTCTGCCTTCAGCTGAATGAAGTCTTCTCACAGTGGCTCTACAAGGACAGGGATACAGATATTTTTGCTGTTCAGTGAACCTAAAGGTATTTGAGGAAGAGGGAAGTAAGTGCATCCACTGGCCAAAGAAAAGAAAAGCCTGACAGCTTTTTAGACTTTGTTACCTATTGTGTTGCTAACTTTTAAATACCAGTGCACTGATTTCACATTGTATTTTCCTGCTAAATCTGTTTTTATATTCTCTTTATTTTCTCTCAGAAGAACAATTATGATTTGGCACCACATGCTATTGAGGGTTTATGTAAAAATAGATGCTGTCCTGGTGGCAATTTTTTTCTCTGCATGCGTTTTGGGTGGCTGCCATTACTCCGAATGGCATATGATCTATGAGCATTACCTCAAATAAAATAAAACAAAAAACCTTTGATTTTTTTGCCACATTGACATTCTCTATTCTGTATACTGTTTGCCATCATGCTTTACAAGAAATTACTTGAGGAAAAAACACGCCCCTAAAGAATGAATAGTATTCTTGTTGCTTTTCTATATCTCGTTACCCGTGAAGTGCAAGTTTTATGAATTCTATTGCTATGAATACAATGATTCAGTAGTAAAGGCTTTTGAAGGAGATAAAAATGGTAGCTTAGAAGTTTTAGTAGGCTTTTAAAATAACATTTTCGTGTGTTGAACCAGTTCTGAGTTAGTATGTTTTCTGGAGGCAGTTTCATGTTTGAGTAAACATGGAAAAAATACTTCCTTTTTCTGGGATGATGCTTTAGCTCTTTAATGTTTCATTGAATATTTGGGATCCTACAAATAGCAGAGAGAGTGGGGAGCTGAATGCAAGTGGTATCATCAGGGATACACAATGAGAGCACTTTGCCACATAGGTGAGGAGAAGGAACTCTGTGCATTTCCAGCACACACCCAGCAGCCACAGACACTTACAATGGTCCTGTAAAGTATCAATATCTGGGAAATAAATATTTAACTTTGCTCTGGTTTAGAACATAATGGATCTCAGAATGCTAATGTTTCTATGGCTATTGTGTTTCAATAGATTCTTCATGGTAAAGCCATAGGTAGTGCATCTAGAAAAATATAATGCATGATATTGCAGTATAGTATGCATAATACGGTATACATACTATGACAGAGCACTGAGATGCTTCAGTATAAAAAGTAACTTGTAAAGGGTGGAGCAGCAAGAGGAAATTTCCTGAAAAGAATATCTAATTGGGTTGCAGAATAGCCTGCACGTCTGGAACTAGTGTACTGCCTTGGGGAGAAAAGCTTAACAGGAGGTGCTGCAATGTTGAATATGAACATAAGGCTGAAGATTAAAATAGCAGTAATATGGCTGTCTAGGGGCTAATATTTATTTCAAAACTTGAGGACCAGTTTGTTTCAGCTGGTTATTTATCCTTGTTTCTTACCCCACTGGCATTGACTTCACGCTTCCCTGTACTGTAACATAAAATCAAAGGTCACAAGTAATAATGCAGCAACATTTTGAGACACAGAAGTCTTACTAGTGACATATCTGGGGAAAAAAAAAAACCTTCAGGAAAATGACAAAGTAACTTCCAGCAACTTAGTTTTGTTCCAGATAGTTGTATCAGCTTGTTGTTCAAGGCACTGACCCCATTGAAATGAGTCAACTTCAGTTCTGAACTCCCCTGGGTGCTGGGGTCCAGGGGAAGGGCAGAATTTTTGTCAATCCCAAATGCCCCAGTTGGCACTGGAGAGTCTGAAAACATCCCTGTTGGTAACAGCATTTATAAGCACAACATGTCTTCTTCCTGGGCAAATGGACTCCATTTTCTTTATCTAAAACACAAAGAAGGAGCAATGTCAGATGTGCCGACAGTGTCATGGAAGGATTTCCCACTCTCCTGTCAGTGGGGTTTCTGCACACCGGAGGCTCCACCTGGGACAACGGGAATGATTTCCCATGGACTTGCGAGGGGGGAAGACGAAACTTTGTAAGTCATCGATTCAGGCAAAAATAACCCCAAACAACACACGTGAAAAGAAGGAGCTTTGATTTTCAATCTTTGTGTGCCCAGTGCCTCTTTATATTGTAAAGCAAAAGAAAAGCACTGCTTGCTATGGCCTCACTGATCACAGGTTAAACACCCCACTGAGGTCAGCAGGGTGCGCTTGACCTTACGTCAAAAAGATAGTCAAGATATATGTTTTGCAACTGGGCCACATTTACTTCCTAGTCTTTTTCTTTAGCCTTGTGCAAAAAAGCATGTATGACAATGTGCTTAAATACCAGTTAGAAGATTACTGAAATCTTGGCTTACTCGGCAGGGAGTAGAGATCAGCACTGACTGCTCATTTAAACAAAATATACCTACACTGAGGTCTTTCCAAGCTGCTCTGTCCCCACTTCTGCAACCTTTACACTGTCTGAGACTGCTTACATCAGCAAGGAGTTATCAGTGGGAATCCCTTGAACAGAGTGGAAAGACCCTTTCAGGGAAAATAAAGAAATGTGAAGAAAATATGAAGTTATTGATTATTTTTGAGCTTGTGAGAATCAGATTTTGAGGACTGAAAAAAGAACTGAAGCTGCGGAAGGGGGAAAATTGCACCATTAGAAAGCCTGATGTTCCAGGGAATTGGAAACTGTTGTCCCAGTGCCAAGCAGTGGGAATTTACATGAATACAAGTATGAGGTCTTGTGTTTTACGTAGCAAATTAGCTTTCTTTGCTTTTATATGGAATTAAATGGGCTAAGAATAAAGGATCTCCAATTTTGTCTGTGTATGAATAGTCCTAGGGCATCAGCCAGCTCACTGAAGTCTCAGTTTCTTCATATCAGCCAGGGATGTCACTTCCAGTGTCATGCCATTGTGATATAGATGGGGTGTTGGGTCAGGTTATCCTGCAGGCAGTGCTGCCTTTATCACCTCCACCAACAGTCCAATACTAGTTGCACTGGGAAAAGAAGTCTTGCAGAATGTGGCTCGCCGCAGGTTCACAAAGTGATTGCCCCTCCATGTCCCTGTCCTGGGCAGTATAGTCAAG
>NW_008590584.1:13560-25586 GCF_000691845.1 Merops nubicus | reverse complement strand
GGAAAGAGCTCGGTGGTGCCAATGACATGGCTAGTCTCCATCCTTTGGTAGGAGATGTAGTCTCATCAGCAGGTGAGATTTCTCCACTGGCAGGTGAAGGAATCATGATATAATCTGAAAGGACTTGGGGGTACTAGTAAATGAGACGCTGGACATGAGCCACCAATGTGCAGCAGCAGCCCAGAAGGCCAATCAAACCCCGGGCTGCATCAAAAGAAGCGTGGCCAGCAGATGGAGAGAGGTGATCCTGCCCCTCTACTCTGCCCTGGTGAGACCTCACCTGCAGCACTGTGTCCAGCTCTGGACCCCTCAGCACAAGAAGGACGTGGAGCTGTTGGAACGTGTTCAGCAGAGAGCCACAAAAATGATCAGAGGGCTGGAGCAGCTCTGCTGTGAGGACAGGCTGAGGGAGTTGGGGTTGTTCAGCCTAGAGAAGAGAAGGCTCCGGAGGGAGCTTATATCAACCTTCCAGTACCTGAAAGGGCCTACAAGAAAGCAGGGGAGGGACTATTCACAAGGGTTTGTAGTGACAGGACGAGGGGGTGATGGCTTTAAGCTAGAAAAGGGGAGATTCAGGTTAGACTTTAGGAAAAAGTTCTTCAGTATGAGGGTGATAGACCACTGGAATAGGTTGCCCAGACAGGTGGTGGAGGCCCCATCCCTGGGGACATTCAGGATCAAGCTGGATGAAGCTTTGAGTAGCTTGATCTAGTTGGAGATGTCCCTGCTTGTGGCGGGGGGGTTGGACTAGATGACCTTTGGAGGTCCCTTCTAGCCCAGACATTCTATGATTCTATGACTTGATATTCCAAATTCTTGTAGTGGAAAGGGCTGCAGTGGCTAAATATTTATATTCTAAATGCCATGGCTATAAAATTATCATTAGCTTTTATATTTTGTGTGCTTCCTGTCATAAAACAAAAGCTGAGATCTTGGGGGGAAAAAAAAACCAAAACCAACCAGTAATATCCCCAAATAACTCACTGGATTCTTCTGGTACACATGGCTGTGCTTGAGGAGAGTGGAAAGAAAACTTGGAATTTATTATGAATAAAGAAAAACATGAGTTCTACTTTCAAAGGCTTCCCTGCATGACTGGCACACACATTGAATACCCAACTGAGACTGGACTCGGAGGATGTTCAGAGTATTTGTTCTTGGAGTGGATTGCATCCATTTCATTATCTCCTTCAAGACCAGAAGCAAATAAATGACTGCTGCTGCACACAAATATCTTCTCAGTGCCTCCGTGGTATTTTTTTAAGAAACTGAAAACATATGTATGCATTTTAGACATGATAGAGCAAAGAATAAAGACCAGCACTGATCATTAGCATGAACAAAATTCATCTTGTCTAAAGGACCTTCTCAATAACCACATTCTGATTGTAAGTCATCTAGAGAGGCAGTGTTAAAAAACATGACAGTTAATTGGTTTGAGAATGGTTTCTGGAGAACTTCTTAAAGAATTCCTCCCTGCTGAGCACAAGCTTAGGCTGATTTCTGCAGAGCAGTATCTTAACCCACCTCGTTTCTCCAATTCATGCTTCAGGCCCTCTTCATCTAAATTACAAAATAAAGTATCAGGCGGGAGAAATTTAAATCCCGCAATCAATAAGACAGCTTGTGAGGACTCAAATCATTCTCCTGTGGGTAGAGAAAATCAATCCATGAACAGGCCAGAAGGATTATCTGAAAAAAGTATGGATCCATCAATATCCTGGGTTACTTGTGCTTTCTGATCTGAGTGAAAATAGCCAGGTTTGTGTGTTTGCTGTGTTGCAGAGAGGAGCAGAAGCATCTTTTTGTCAGTCCTCTGCAGTCTCTGTCATATATCAGTGTGTTTATTCATGTTCTTGTATTAAAAATTTTTTAAGTCATTTGAGGGATAGAATTTCTTTTAAGCATCTTTTGAACAGTCCATGCATTTACTAAACTGTTTATTAGTCTGTAACACAACACAAGGATTTCTGGGAACATCTTCAAGCTCTAATCCCCTTATATATGAAATTTTTCTTATATCCCTCAATACCACTCTAGGATTTTTCACAGAGTATGTGAATCATTGCAGCGAAAGCTGATAATCTGAATTAGTTGTCCAGCATAATGACGTTGTTATCTCTTCTAATCAACACAGTTATCAATTCAGAAAATGCAAACTTTTGTAAAATAGCCTGTTTTTCTTAGCAAGACCTTCCACTGGATGATAAATGCACTGGGATTGCAAGGAATAATTGTCTCCCTCAGTGAGAAAACAGATGGTTGGTTGTAAGAGGAGCAAAGTTTACATAAATACTTGCTAAAGAAAAGAAATCCATTAAAAGTCCAGTATGATGTAATTACATTTGGGTTTTATACAAAAATCATGAATGTATTTATAGAAAGGAGAGGAGGTATTACATTAATCAAGTAAAATGTGTTTGGAAGTTCTGTTGAAGGTTAATATGTATCTCCTAGTGAGCCAGAGGAGAACACATTAAGCTTCGTGAACTAATCGTTGATTAGACTGACGTCACTGAAAATGCAATTAGTCTTATATATTCCTGGACATACGGAACGGATGTTGCAAAACAGCCAGGAATTAATTTCCTTGATTGCTTTCTTTTTCTCTGGTTTTATTGTGAGGCTCATGGTTTGACTGCAAAACTCTGGAAGTTTAAGGTGGCAGAGGCTTGAAAAAGTGCAAGGGAGTGCTGTTCTGAAGCTGGGCAGGCTGGAGCTTTAAGGACCCAAATTTCCAAACAGCAGAATAGGAGGAGAAAAACCACACTCATTGCTGAAGGTGTGAGAGAGTATTCCTGGTCAGTCTGAGATAGCGAATCTGCCAGGAAGACATCACTGAAGAAATGAACTGGACTTGAGCCTAATATGCTGTTGCTGGACCTCCTGGGGGTCTCCTCTCTTTCGTAGTCCTCTGCCTTAAAAGAGCTTTTTAAAATGGTGTGGCTGTTTTCACGTCATAGCTGGCTTATGCTGTGCAAGGACTTGCTCCGTCAAGAGATACATTAAGCTACTTGAAACAGGGCAAATGCTTTTGGCAGAGGCACAAGTTTGTGGGGGATTTTCACCTTGTGGAGGTGCATTTCCCAACTGTGAACCAGCTGTGCTCAGGCAGATTCAACACATGTGACCATGTTCTTCACTATTTCAGTAATTATCTGTACTGTACCATCCTTTGTGGTGTGCCTGGTTCTGCCTTGCATAACTAAATCCCTGCTTTGGGTTGCAGACTGATGTGGGGATGTAGTTTACTCCTGCCAGCTCTGGTCTCTTTCATGGCTTCTGTGGATACTGCTTGTGGTAACTACGTAAGAATCATTGCTCAAAGGTTTGGAGTGTTTTGGAGTTTTTTCTAATTAAGTGGGCATATGTGGCTTGTTGCCAAAAGCTGGGGCACAGTCCTCTCACCAGTGCAGTAACACATGTCCAGAGAGACTAGAGGTGAATCCGGACACGGACACACCGTGGGCTGACTCAGGCCGTCCAACTCAGGTACTCAGTTACATCTGCATTGACTGACCCATCTTCTGTCACAAGTCCACACTAAGGTTCAGCCTCGTGGGAGCTGTCACAACTAACATCAACAGCGACAATTTAGTAGGTCTGCCCTCAGCCTTTCACCTGCAAGATTCAAAAATCTATTTTTGGAAGTAAAGGACAAATGCAGAAACCAGACAAATCCCAATGGACCATTTGATCAGCTCTCTCTCTAATACGGTTTTAATGAATACCAATTCTTTGCTAGCTCTCCACAGTATCCTAAATCAAGATGTGCTTTAGCAGAAATTCGAAACTGGTCTGACAACATTAAAACTTGCACACAAGTATATGAATATATTTCGCTAGGGCTGGGCAGAAGACTAATCAGCAATCAGTTTCAGGACTTCACTCAGATACAGGTTAAACTTTCTTTAAATGTAATCTAAAAGTAACAAAGAATCCACTGATAAATTTGCATACAAATATCCTATTTCCTTAAGCCATGGAAGAGCTAAGATTAACTATATAACAGATTAAACTCTATGTATAGGGAGGCAGAAACCTGTAGTGTGCATCCTGCACAGTCTATGGTTTGCTTTTTTTAAAAAATAAATTTAGTCATTACCATATTTCATTAATAACAGACCTCTTGTGGTTTGGGTTTAGGACAGTTAAAAGGCTGGCAGTAGACAGCAGTTGAGTCATTTGTATAGATGAGTCCTAATAAATTGTGCTGGACTTCCTATATCAATTTAATCAGCATTGCCTTTATAATTCAATGCTTAGTGTCACCATAATAATCAATGGTGAAATTCTATGTAAAGCCTGATTAAAATATATTATGCAGCTTTCTATCTCTGCTGTTTATAATATGCACTCTGGAACATGCCAGTCTGAGCCTGCTTGGATTATTCTTTCATTTCTCATTAATAATATGGAGAAATAAGCAATAAGAATTACAAACTCAACCCTGTATTCTCCAGATTAAAGAACATAAAATCTTAATTGCCCCTTCTGATCTGACTAATGCTTTCCCTATTCCAATGCAGTATTTCAGGTAGCAGCCAGAAACATGTACTTGGAGAAACCACAAAGGAAAGTAAGAAAGAATGACTTGTCCAGGGACAACATTTTCTTTTTTTTCTTCTATTATTCTAAGGTTGTGCAATAATCTGAAGCAGGAAGACATATTTTTGTTTAAAGATGCTTTGTAATATGACTAAGCACTTGTTTTTCCTGAATAATCAGCTCATCCTTTTCTGTGTTCCCAACCTTTTGGCTTCAGTAATAATGCCTGATAATGAGTTTCACTGGCAAAAGGGGTGAAGGATTCCCTTTTAACCCAACTTTACGTGGCCATTTTTCTGTTTCAGACTGTTAAGTTTAATTGAGTGAAAAGATAACTAAGTGTGGCTGAATTTCCTCCCTTGGACTGTTCATTGATTTGCGTATCACTGATACATCTGCAGCTTGTCCCCCGCCGCTGGAGAGCTGAAAGATTTTCATTAGCATAAGGCAGAAGGATTACACAGCAGAAAAAAAGAGATATCTACTCTGACAGCCAGGGTTTTCCTGCTTCTCCTCTCCTAGGAGTTCAAGCCACTGACTTCAGGTGTGCTCAGATGTAGCTCCTAGGTCCTGTGCCCCCTGAGGCTGAAGGTGACTGAGTCATTGCCATGAGATTTATAAAGAAACTTGGGCACACAGGGGGGACACTTTGTTCCTTCTCACGTTGTTTGTCTGTATTCCACAGCAGTCAGAGAGCTGCAAAACCTTTATTGCTAAGATTACCTCCTTGTTTCCTCTTTAATCAGAATTCAGGAAAAAACATACTTTGCCTAACAGAAAATGAGAAAGAACAGATAGAAAAATATGCCTATATTGGGCAATAGATTATAAACCTTAACTCATCATCAGTGGTAAGAAAGAAATTTGAGAAAGGTGCCCCAGGTAGAGCAAATCTACCCTGAACTTGACTTTATTTTTTTTCCCTTTGTATTATAGGGTTCTTGTGTCCTCTTGATGAACAAGAGCGTTCTTGCTTTTGTTAATATCTTCTGTGCTAAAAGCAAAAAGCAAGAAAAAATGCCAAGAACATGCCAAGTGGGAAGGCAAAGGTAAATGGGGAGAATTCAGAATGTTCAGTTAGCTTAACTCTATATTTTCCATGCATTCTTACTCTTTTTAGTAGTAATACTGACTTCAAATATCCAAGTACTATAAAATATTCTTCCATTGTTAGTTTTGTTTCAAGGAGAAAAAATGGTTTGGGCTTTTGTTTCTATAGAGAATGAGCACCTGGAGTCATAAACTTCCCTTGAGTTTTTTGAAGGGACATAGAGAGTATGGGGGTTTTGCTTTCTTCAGTTCTATTAAAAACATTTATGATTTCTTACTAGTAAAATTAATGCCCTTGGTGATTTGCTTCAGTAATTTTGTGGTAAAGGGCAACAAAGTAAACCCTGTCAGTTTTGTGGGATATTAAATATATGCTAGAATTGTGTGCCAGTTCAAAACCTGGCCAAGGTTTAGGCTCACTGTTCAAAGATCTCAGACAAATCTGCTGTTATTTGTTCAGAAATATCTTCTCTTTCATCTGATAGCTCATATTGTGTCAGGTATGGGACTGTAGGGGTAAACTACCGTGTTGTTTTCAGTAACTAGCTGCCCATATCAATCATTGTATTGTAATTCACTAATACAGGTTACAGAAAGTTGGGAGTTAGCCCAGAATGACTGCATTTTCGTTGAATCTATTTTTTCATTACTTTCTATATCATAGAAAAAAACCTTATCTTTGCAATTCTCTTTTTTCCTCACTTTATCTAAAAGTATCAGGTTTTGATACCTACATATTACTGAGGTGCTCACTGTCATTAAACCGGCTCTCTGGAACAGTAAAGAGCTTCCAAGAGGGAGCACATGTGGTGAGTTAGTTCTCCACCGATGCAGAGATTTAAGGAGTGCACTTCAGTGGTTCTCTTGAGGTCAGTGAGGCTGAAAGCAGACCCAGAATTAAAAGTGTACATGCATCTTTCACCACATAGGAAGCATCCAGGCTGTTAGATGCATGGATTTAATTATAAACTGAACCCTCAATATAAATAATGCTAGAGGGTTTTCCTTACTTTTTCCTATAAATACAGGGATTTCTCTTTACTGCACTAGGAAGTTTTGGGAGATTATTTGTAGAGGGGAGCCTGTGGACTTCAGTAGAAATATCGCTGTATTTTTATTGCAGTATATCAAGTTAAAGTAAGCTCAATATTTTAATCAATATTAATAAATAATATTAATTAATAATAATAAATTGCTTAATATTGAACTCCTTTATTAGAGCAATTTTATTTCAAGTCTTGACTGTAAGCTAAAGGAAGAGAGGGAAAAATTGAGCTATTGCGACTCCTGATAATTCTTTTAGTATTTACAGACACCTATGTAAGTTGCTGACTTCAGCATTTCTCTGTCTGTTTGAGTTATTAATCAGCAAAAGATCTCTGTTAATGGCATGCTCTTAGGAGCTACTGGAACAAATTTTATTTTAGATAAGCTAGGATGGATACTGTGCAGCTGCACTTCTGCAAAGTTCTGAAGATAGAGCGGTACTCATTTTCTCATCACCTGTTGATGCAGTGGTTCCCGACACCTTGCCTACACTGCATTTTATCTCCATGGGTCAGCACAGCTGACTGCTTAATCTCTGGAACAAATGATGTGGAAAAGGTGGCAACTCAGTCCTTGATAGCAGACGTCTGAGATTTTGATGCATCATATAGTTTCTAAATGCTGGATGCTGTCTGTGGAAGACATGCGGTTGCTTTCTTGCACCCTAAACGCCTCACATTCCCTGTAGCAGAGCTACCTCACATCATACAGGAGCTGCTCGTTCTTTATTATAGGTCAGGAGGAAACAGCAGCAGTGGCTGGTGGTGCCAGTCCCAGTCTCAGTAAGTGCTGCCTTTCTTCCTCATGCCTGCATTCATCTTCTCTCTCACAGCTGTTGCTGTTTAAAATATCTTCTACTCAAATCTGAAATGTTTGGGGGTTTTGTAAGCCCAGAACAGGAAATCCAAGTAATACTCCAATATTTAGACTAGATACTTCATAATATTTCCCATTTTCCCCTCATAATATTTCCCATTTTCCCCTCTTTATTATACATTCTGGGATCTTTACATAGCAGTTATTTTCCTCCTCTACATTGATGAGAAGGTGGATGTATTCCATCTGGTTGCCAGAGAAGCAAGATCCGGGGATTTTTAAAATTACTATTTTATTTCTGCATCAGGATAACAGGACACTGGGGACAGGACAGACTTTCTGTGGGATCTTTGTCCAGTCTTTTGTTAGCACAGTCTGGGCATCACCCTACAGGGGCTGAGCTCAGGTGCAGAACTGAGGGCTAGTAATGGCCTTCAACAGTCCCCAACATGGCAAGTGATGAACCAGGGAAAGGGACAAGCCGGTGAGCCCAACCAGCAGCCAAAGAGGATGAGAGCAGGGCCACAACTGGAAACAAGCTACAACATGCACTCAGGGAGCCCATCCAGGAAGCACAGCTGGAGACCATCACTCTTGTGGTGCCACAGGGACAGAGGCTGATGATCCCAGGCTGAGCTGAAATGGGATCCTAGGCTAACAGGCAGGGTGTGGGGAAACCCAAAGTTGGACTGCCAGGGCCAATAAGGCCTGTTAGTGCCCTTGGGGCTCCTCACCTTTAACTATAGGAAGTACTATGGCAGTAACCAGCAGTAGGACCCAGTGGTCACCGTTCTGACTAGATAGTGCCAAATCTTGCTTTTTAGTCTTACCACTGAACACCACCTTACTGAACATTCATGAACATGTTTCTGTTTCTCCATCCATAAAAGGAGGGCAACGTCTCATTGGGAAGGCATAGAGCTTAATTGCTTACTGAAATTTTGCATAATGAAAATGTCTTATAAGCATTGTTAATCATTAAATTCTTTGTTGCTGAAGGAATGTAAAATATCTTGAAGGATATCCTGGCCCTACTGAGAGAGCAGAAAAATCTCCTTTGCTTTTCCTAGAACAGAGATTTCAACTCTCATACCATAGGTCAAGAGGGAATCACTTTATGCTCTTGTCCTTGATTACATGTCCTTGGAAGATGCTACATCAGTAATTTTAAAGCACATCAAATGTACTCATTAGAGCATTTTTTCAAAATGTAATGTTCACATCACTTTCAAACAGAAGAAGACGGCTAACAAACACAACCCACCCCACTGTGCACACATTGCTTCTCAGTGGATGAGGATGAGCAAATAAACACATGGTGTATTTCACTTGCAATGCTGACAGCACAGTTGGAAGGTGCTCAGAGACCATTATCAGGATCTCAAGAGGACAGCCTGACAGAACAGGAAAGTTATGCATTAAAGAGCATTAGAGAGATTCCTACTGACCACAGCAGACTTCAGATCAGGCAAACACAATCTGTGTCTTATATGGAGACTGGAAGGCGATGCTGATGAACATGCAGTCTGAATCTGGACATATCCATGTGGAGAACGTAGAGCACCTAGGTCAGTAGTTTATGAATCTTCCTGACTATATCTGTACAAACCATTAAACGTGTATGCCTTTAAAATGGCAACACCATAAACATTTATAGTTTCTGATTGCTTGGCTATTTTGAGTACTCTTCTTAAGTAACGTATTTATTACTGGCATAAGTCCTCTAGCTTTCCTTAAGGAAGTGCAAAGCAAGAACTGGATTGCAATATAAACATTGTGTTAAAAATTAGTAGGGTTTACAGAAAGTAACTGTGAATCTTGTCAGTCATCTGATCTGTTTTCAAAGCCAAGACAATACCATCTATGGCTATAGCATTCCCAACACAGTTATTTAACTATTCTGTGAAAAAAATTGCAGTGATGAAGACCTCTAACTCCCTCCAGACAATCTCTTCTGCTGTCTGATTGTTCTTATTGTTCAGCAACCTGCCTTATCTAAGTTTCCTTTTGCTGTAAGTTAAATCTGTTACTTTGCTCATCTCCCAGCAGATCTGGAGAAAAGTTTATCCCCTCCTTTTTTACCTTGCCTTTCTGCACATAGAAGAGTGAGAGCATCACCTTTGTTTGCTAAATAACTCGTTTTTCACTGTCAGTCACACTTTCCAGATTTTGGATCACCCTCTGTTCTGTTGCAGGACCCTCCCCAGGTTTTTTCTCAGTACATTTTAGAAGGACTTTGAACTGGATTATTTCTACAGAGGTCCTGTGGAGGATGACTTGTGCATCTAATACCCAGGTTTCTACAGTGCTGCCCACCACCATGTAGCCTCAAAGATGAACTCATGGGAAGTCACTGAGTCACATTCAGTTTATTCACTGTCATATCCAGACTGCTTTCTGAGGATCTGTTACTTCGTTTTCTTCTGCAGCTTGTCACAAGTGTGATGATCTATGCTTGTTGGTACTGAATTGTGCTATATTGTCTGAGTTCTATAACTGGTCAAAGTCTTTTGATCTTCTAAAGTACTTATGGCTTGGCATTACCTGCAAATTGAAGAAAGGTGACTTGAGAAACAAGTGACTTGAAAGATCAAGTCTTTCAGTGACACTGGAAAGCCCTGATCAGTATATCTTCCTCTCTGGTTGTGAATGCTTGGCAATTATTCTTTCAGTACAACTCTCCAGTCTGGCTGTGCACTCAATTTCCTGCACTTTCAAGCAAACCTAGCTCATTTATGAGAATCTCATAATGCCAAAAGGCTTGCTAAGGTTCAAAGACATTACACGTACTGCGTTTTCCCTATCCACAAGGCCTCCTTTCCCTATCTGCAGTCTGTCAGAGAAGTAAAATAAGATGAATTAATTATGGTTTGTCCTTGACAAGCCCATGGTGATTGTTGGTTACGATCATGCAAATTTAAAGTTCCAATGGGGAGTCTGCTTTATTGTCTGTTCTTGGTTTTATCTTATTCTTAAGCCTCACAATCTAGCTAGAAATTCTTTACATGGCCTTACTGCTTTGAAAAGGCATAAACTGTGCTTGCTTGTTCCCTATCTTGTGAACCCAGCCTATTCTCAACTGTTTTTCAAAGACCATTGTTAACAGACCTGGTATCACCTAAACTTGATGGAATTTGCCTATCAAAAAACATTTATCTTAGCCAATAAATTATCTATCCTGTTATGTCTTGTAATAGCCTGTGTTCCTACACTTTTTTGTTGCTGTTAGTAACCTGTGATCAGATTAGGATGACTTCCAAGTGAGACCCAAAGCAATAAAAATCCATCTTGCCCAGCATTCTCTATTATCAACTCTTTTCTCTCCATTTTCCTGTTCATCAGTTATCTTCCTAGGCCTGTAGAATAATATTTCAGCCAGGCTTCATTATTTCATGCTGATAAATTTTCTTTTCTGCAATTAGCCCTCTTCACTTCAAAGTGATACAAGCATTTTGTTCAGATTTGGTTTAAAATATAGGTCTTGGCTACCTCTGCATTCCTCTCATAGCTGATTTTTGACAATTCACTTCTACTGAATCACTTGATACTATATTCTTGTGTTTAATTCACTTATTGCATTCAATAGCTAAGGCCTTGGTGTATATGAATGTGTCTCTGTGAAACAGGAATGTGTGCATCAGACGTGGGGCTCACATTGCCACCTACCCCCATACCCCCAAGGCCTCCTGATTTAGCAGCTCATGTGAAACAGCTCATCACTCATGGCCTCTTAAAATTCAGCCTCTTCCAGCAAATGAGCTCCTCTTTGATCATCTAGCAATTTCACAGGGTCTGTCCACAATTCCAGTTCTGCCATGATAATAATCCCTGACTATAGCACTCATTTGTAAGATCTCAAAATTGGTTTTAATTGATTTTAGTTTTTGCAACAGAACAAACTGAAGTGGATGTTCTAACATTTTATAATGTGAAAGAGCAGCAGCAACTTTTCTAATGGTGTGGGAGAGAGTCAAAATGAGAAGGGGTAATCTACATTTTGTTGCACTTTCCTGCCTATTTCTTCTCCTGCATTTCACTTGGAGAAGAAATAGGTCCTGTTTACACAAACCCAGATAAACTAATTAGTGTTACTTAAATAATACAGTTGTACAGTTGGAAAACAGACTCTACTGTAGTTGACATGGATTGTAGTGACTATATGCTGCCCAGAGGTTTTTCATGGATTACTTTCACAGTCTGACCCGTTCCCCTTTTTCCTCTCTGCAGGTTATCAATTCCGTGGTATTACTGATTCTGCTGAGTGCCCTGACTGATCCTGACCAGTACCACCTAACCAGTGCTGAATTAGGAGGTGAATTTGAATTTATGGATGATGCCAGTAAGTGCAAACTGCCTAAATACTAGCACTCATTGCTCTGACGTATATTTAGCTGTCCTATAATTTCAACAATAACTGCCCTTTTATTATTACTATACCTTGGTATCTTACAGGTGCATTTTTTTTGCAAAAGATGTATTCATGTCACAGCTCAGACGGGTTACCTAGTAGTAACTTTATCTGCTGTCTGTTAGTAATCCATCAGCTCTGCTGTGTCCTGGTTCAG
>NW_008590584.1:0-13529 GCF_000691845.1 Merops nubicus | reverse complement strand
TCCGTGACATGGAGATGTTATTCCTCAGCATGATGCTGAGAGCCCCGGGAGGGTTTTGCAAGACACAGGGAAATACCGAGTCTTAACACCGTGTCCTGTAGTGTCTGCACATATGTAAGAACTCACTCTGCTATTGATGTAACTGGCTGAGTGTCTTCATTCATGTTGTACATATTTATGCGCACACATCCCCTTCCCACCCTGTGCACGTGACATGACTTGCAAAAACCTGTTTTAATACATGCAAGTATAAATATTAACTGTATAGTCATATGTGCATTAGTGGTAATGTAAGAGCTGCTTCCTGCTCTCACCAAGGGGCAACACAGAAGATCTTCAATACAGTTTCAGGGAAGGGTGAGCCAGGCCATTTATGTCTCCTGTAAAAACCTCCTGTTCTTTGCAAATATTTCTTTTTTACATGACTGTTTCAAATTCTGTGGTGATGTTTGGTTGGTGGATTTGCTTTAACCATTTAATTAATATCTAGAAAAGTTTTTCCTCAATGTGATTTTGATAAAATTGTCTATTTATTTTCATTTCTGTTCATAAGATTGTTACATTCATTTCTCACAGAAAAATGAAACAAGATCTCCTGCTAGTTACATTGGTGTCTTGCTGCTCAGAATCATGCCCATCTACTGCAAAAGGCTTGAAGTCTTTTCCTCATTCCTACTGAAATCAATAAAAGTAACACTAGGAAAAGAAACAGAGCCACACGTGAGAAAAATAATTGGACCTGTAGTGTGTCAAAGCTGCTGGGTATCAGTTAAAGGATGCTCATTTCTACAAGGTCTTTTGTACAGATATGTCTTGGGGATCTACACCTAATTAATAAGAGGCAATTGCTATTTTATTGTGCCTTCACTGAAAAACCACCTACAACTTCCGACTAAAAGTCTTTTTATATAACTGGATTTAAGAAAGTAAGAACCATAGTAGATACAGATGGGGTCCTAGCTGATTCTGACATATTAAAACTGACTGCCTTGTCCTAATTCTCAGAGATTAACCTTGGTAATGACTGTCTGTCGGTGTGGTTTTATATAGCCAACATCAGAGGCCTGTCAGTGCCCAAGGCTTTAAAATAGTAATTCTGTTTTGTAATGCAGTAGCTGTCAGATCAAGAACATTGGGGATTTCCATCTACACTTGAAAATTTTATTTTCTATATTGTTTTATCAAGGCTTCTGAAGTGAACCCTGCAAGACTGTGAAAGGATGGCTTGTGGGCCAAGCAACCTCATTTCTATTCAGTAGAGGGAACAATTCACAGGCAGTTAAATTAGAAATGAACATTTGAATTAATGTCTCCTTTTATTCTTTGACTCCCTCTGGTTTAATGCCTTATAGAATAACGGCAGCTGTATTAGGATACTGGCTTTTATAGTTACTGGAAATAGCTAGCAGGAGAATTTTTTTTCTTTCTTTCCATAAGTATAGCTGTATTTGCTCAAATCTGAGGAAATGTTTTCTTATGAGATAAAACATCAGACAAGCTTCCACATGCTCTTCTCCTGTCCTACTTTTATTTGTCTTTTTTGAAGTAATGTTTCCTGAATTAGCTGCAAGTGCTGAAGTTCTTAATGTGAAACTATGTGTATGAAATACAGGAAGATACATAATTTTTTATACTAATGAAGGTCCCAAAGTTGTTATCTGTATGTATTTTTACTGACAAATAATAATGATGGAAATACTAGTAGCTGTTATTCTCACTACTGCTTTTGATGTTCCTACCAATAGCAAACAACAAAAAAAAAGCAGACACAGAGTTTGCATGTAAAATTGTCACTCCCTTTTCCTCATAAAAGACCTGAAAACATCTGAATGGCTGGAAATAAACTTATCAGATGAGTCACAGTAGTGGAATTAATAGGTAAACTGAAGTTAATGACAGATTTCCATTGACTTCCAAAAAAAACCCAGGATTCCCCTAATACTTGCAGATTTATTTCTGGTTGTGCTTGGGCCTGGTTTATGGAGAATTTTCAATTTTCTGTTCTAGCAGTGGGAAAAATTCCTGCTACATGCAGAGCCAGATCCAGTCTAGTGCAAGCTGCTTGAAAATGCCAGTGCAGCATGAGGTCTTCTGTGAATGGCTACTCAGGCTTAACTTCAAGATTTAGCATGATTCCCAGGGCATTACCAGAGTCTCCAAAATGTTTGGTAAAGCAGAGAAAGGATTCACTTGAGCACTTAGAAAAAGCCATAGGTTACAGCTTTTCCTTTCTATTTTAGAAATGGAAACAAGGGGTAAAAAAGTCTGCCAAGACTTACCATGCAGCAGATGAAAGTACTGGAAGATGCCAGCATGTGTGGTTTGGTTGCCTCTCTAAGATGTACACCTGGGAGCCAGGGAAAATGCTGGGCTTCCTCCTGTGCTGGATATTCAGCTAAGCCCAGTTAGTATCATCTTTCTTTTTATTATTTCCTTAGGGCCTGTGGGAGTTTATGACCTAGAAGCCAAACTAGGAAAAATTAGAAATGTGTGAGCTGCCCGATGTAACACTCCTGCTGTTCAAAGACTAACAATATCTGGGTAGAAAATGGAAAAGCCCTATAAATCATTTTGACTTCCTAGAGAGTTTCACCTGAGCCTCCTGCTCAGCTTCTCCAGATACACAGACCATGACCCTGACATGACAACAGCCCAAACAAGCAGTGAGTGTTGTTTGGTTTTATTTACTGCCTTCACAGCATCACAGATGCGTGTCATACTTCATAAGCTGTATGAGAACAAGGACTGAAATCCTATGTGTGCTTTGCAAAAACTGATGGGGACTTTCCCACAAATGCCACCAACTCAGGCCAAAAATTTGCCTCTGTCCCTGCCCTGGGGACAGGGAGATGAGGCAGATGAGGTCTTAGGACAGGGCAGAATAATGTGATGGTCTCTCTGCCAAACGTGACATACATCCAGGGCTTAAAAAGATGCATTAAAGTAGAAAAAAAAAAATTAGTAGAGAAACCTACAAGCACCAGGCTTAAGAATTCTGTTGGGGATAAATGGAAGTGGTACCTTTCCTGCCGGAATCCGTCATGCTACTCATGTAGCATGAGCTACGGGGAAGTGGAAAAAAACTAGACCCTTGCCCCAGCATAATATAGTCAAGCCTGCATCTTCCCCTCTAGTCTTATCCTCTGGAATAAATGAACTGGGCTCAAAGGTGCAGTAAACTTTTTCCTTCTCATCAGCCTTCCTTCACCAGAGAGGAAATGCTGCTGCTGCACAGGTTGTGACCAAGGAGGCTGCATGTTGGTAACTGCAGCACCGAGCTTGCACAAGCAGCTTTGGGGAGAGAGCGAGGCAGTAATCCTTAGCTGGCAGTAAGGAGGACTGCCTGCTGGATAAATAATACTGGGAGGGTGAGGAAAACTGCCTGAGGGTTGCAGGCTGCTGATCAGCACCTTTCTGGTCCCTGCTGTCAGAGCTGTGAGACAGCAATTAACTCCAGGGCTGGGGCATGTTATGAGATGGATGATTTGAGGTCTCCATCAGTTCACACAGGTCCTGGCTCAGGGACTGGCTTCACTGAGTGCTCTTCCCTGAAGCACCTGCCACCAGCCTCCTCTTCAAGAGGAGAAGGGAGAAGGGAAAGGAAGGAAATGCTTGTGAGATGGGTTTGAAGAAGCTCTGCTGCAGATGACCATGCGTGCAAGCACTCCACAGCAAGCGCTCTGCCCAGCAGCATCTTCTCCCCAGTGCCATAGGAAGGTAAGCCCCCACTGCAAGGTGTAAGAGGGGGGAAAAAAAAAAAGAGCACAACAAAAAAAATCAACCCAACCCAACTGATTTCTTTAAACCCAAGTAGAAAACTCAAAAAGCTGTCTAGACTTTAGGCTGTATGACCACTGCAGTGGTCCAAGTACAGCCTCTCTAGCCATGAATGCCGTGTAAAGTACAGCATCGCTGCAAAAAACCTCACATAGCCCTGTTGGTTTCTCATTTTGTGTGCTACATATCTGTTTCATTCTGGTTAATTGAAGCTGACACAGCTCAAAAAAACCAATGAAGCCTTAAATGAGAAAGAAACAGCTTGAGCCAACCAGGACTTGGCATGGTGGAGCACATCTAGAGAGACACAGGGAGTATGAGTGTGTCAGACCAGAGCTTCAATGTCAAGTTTATCACTAGGCTCTGGCTCTGAACCAGTGCTGCTGTGATCGTGAGCAAATCGAAGGCTGTGACTCCTGCATCTGCTGCAAATGACAATGACAGCAGCTTCCCTGCAGGTACAGTGAGTAGGTGGCTTGGATTAAGAATGAACAGAATAAATACATGAGCAGTGCCTTCAAAGAGATGGATGAAATAAAAATATTGATCCAAGAGCCTTTTTTACAAGAGGTTTCAATTGAGGTTAGTGGCAACAGGCAGCCATTTCCACTTCTCTCCTTTTCTTTCATTATCTTGATTACACCTGGTCCATTTTAAATCATTTTGATTTCACAGGATGTGTGTGGGCAACCATAGTATATGACCATGCAGTTAAGAGCATCTGAAGAGGCTGCAGGACCTTTTATTAGCACAGGTTTGTTTTGTGGATGCTTCTTCCTCTTGAGGGCAGAATTCAGATCATCTCTAAGAGGCACAGCGCAGCCTTACAGCTCCTAGAAAGCAGGAGACTGGTCACGGCAATGCAGCTCAGATACCTGCACCGGATGTCCGGATTCTCTCCACAGTCAAAGAGGAGAAGGAGGTGCCACTGAAGAGTAATTTGGGACGAAGAACAATTCGGGATGCCCTGAGATGTCATCCCCTCCTGAACTGTGAGCAGGGAGCCCAACTGCCTCCCAATGGCGTTCCTAAGGTGCACAAAGCCACTGGGTTGTGGAGTGAGTGCAGGGGTGCAGCTAACCTCAGCGCTGAGTGCTGGCGCCTCTCCTGGGTGATACCTCCTTATTGTAACAATAAAAAAAGATTCAAGCATTTGCACTGTGAGGAAGGACATCTGGACTCCAACCCCTCATCAGACTATGGTGGTTTAAATGTGCTCCTCCAAGTGCTCAGTAAAGAGACCTCATCCATTAAATTCGTAAATAGCCTTTAACGGGGCTTCTTCTGTTGCATCTGAGTCCCTGTACAATCACAAGGATAAAATTTCATGGCAAGAGAGAGCAGAAGGATCCTGAAAACTAGGACACTGACAGTTTCCTGGAAAAGGGGAGATCTGGGTTCCTAAGTCTTTAATCTTGCCATTGGTAGGCATGGTACCCAACAAGCCTGTAGCTCAATGTACCTAAGTACCTTTTGGAGTGGCTCTTACCAGCCAGAAGCAGTCTCTTCTTGCCCATCTTATTGCCAGTTTTAGAAGTCTCTGTTTCCTTTCTGCATCAAGAGCTAGCAGAAATCTGGATTAATGATAGCAGTAGCTCTGAATTAGTGCAAGGTTTGTATTCCCTCAGGTCAGGGAGGATCAAGGACCGGATCCTTTGTCTTCTACAGGAATGATCATACTGGTAGGCTGGAAAAAAAGACACACAAGACTTAGTGTCTGTTCTTCTCTTCAGCCATGACCCACATGAACTTGCACTGATGCCTGGTGGTGGTAGATGAGACCTGTGCCCAGCTATCAGATCAGGACCTTTCAGTGACTTTGATGAAGACTCCAGGGCACCTATCCCGAACCTTATTGTGATGCAATGAGGGAGGTGGAGGGACTGTACCATGCTGTGGGATGCTCATCATCATGTGGTGGTGCTAGATGTTGTGGCAACTCTGTAATCAAATGGAGACATCTTCACACTTTGCCTCCAAAGTAAGGCATTGAGGGGTGGAGAACATCCTAAACATCATCATGTATTTGTGTGTCTCAAATCCACCAAACGTCTCGTCTAGGCAATAGTTTAAGTGCACCTGTTGACAGCAATGTGAACAGCAGGTACCTCACAGATACTGACAGACATGGGAGCTCTAAAGTCATGTCCTACATACCTAATGGCCTCTCTCCTCTTTATCCACGGGCCTAAACTGAGGAAAGTAGTTGTAATGTTCAGTTGCACTCCCAAACTCACTATAATGTCAGGTTCAGAAATACACTTCTGGTGTCCTGTCTGTGGCCTGTAGTAGTATCAAGGGAGGTGTATATGAAAAGACCAAACATGTAATTTTTTTCCTGGAAGATCTCCTACCAACTGTTCATGATTAAGTAACTTCTAATGGAAAGCTGACTGAAAGCTGATCAGCCATAGAAGAAAAAGATATAAGTCCTGTAATTACTCCATCAAAACCTTAAAGGATATTTTCCTTCCTTTACTCCTTCACCTTTCCTGACAGTTAGCCATCTTCATTAATGAACTGTATATCTCTGTAGTATTCTTGGTTGAAATGAAAATTTCCTGTATGTTATTGCTGTTCTGAGATGCCTCTATTTTGATTTTAAAAATTAATTCCTCATTTTCAAGAGTTTTTAGAGATATGTGAACAGCTATTAGTGCAAAAATCATCTGTAGTGCAGAAAAACCGGACACCTTCTGACTACAGATGTCATTATCATAAGCAAAATAGTCTTGTCAAGACTGCTCCTGATTTTTTTAAATCCCCAGAAAAATTGAACTATTTATAGCACCTCCACAACCTCGTAGAGGCTGCAGATGCTTGCACAGTGCAATCACTGTCTGTGCTTCTCATATTTAGGAGGTTTCCCCCAAGAACCAGATCTCCTCCAGTAATGGCTGAAAGATGCACCTGACGCCATCTCATCCACTTCCTACCTTGCCCTTTGAGGTGCTCTGCATGAGGTAGATGGCAAAACAGCTGAACCCAGTTCTTGAGTTTTTCTGCAGTCATTCTGATGTGCTTCTCTTCCAGATATGTGCATTGCCACAGCGATTTCTCTTCTTATGATTCTGATCTGTGCAATGGCTACATACGGCGCATATAAGGTAATTTGTTACATTTGGTGAAGACATGGATCAAATGAACTATACAACTCTGCAGAAACAAAACCAAGAAAATTTATTCTAACAATTTCTTGTTTAGTTGTTTTGCTAAAAAGTGAAAGGAAAGAAAAAAGGGTGAAAGAGGCAGCAGAACCGATTGCTTAGATCAATGACATCCCAGGTTACTATGCTGCAGGCAGGAAGACTGCCCAGTTGTGTTGACTGTCTGAAGCTTCAAATATAAGTAAGCTCTGGGCAAACTGTGAATTCAGAGAACAGAATTTTGTACTTACCAAAGTTAAGAGAATGTTTTCCCATTCACCTACCAAGCTTGTGGTTTGTCCCAGTATTAGTTCTATTAATTAGGAGGTAAAGTATCATGTAGTTTCTAAATGTCCTACTATAATGAGTTGTGGAACTTATACCACACATATTACTGCAGTTCAGCAGACAAATTAGCTTGGACAACCCTTTTGGCTGGATGTAATTTTTTTTCCAGCAGATTTAACACTGCATTGTGTCAAAGATTCCTTAGATTTTACTGCAGAAAGACATTAATCCTTCCATTTTAACTTGTGGCTAATGAGTTTTTATTTTATTTCCCTTATAGCAACATGCAGCTTGGATCATCCCTTTCTTCTGTTACCAGATCTTTGACTTTGCTCTCAACACATTGGTTGCCATCAGTGTACTCGTCTATCCTAACACAATTCAGGACTACCTCCGCCAGCTGGTAAGTCACTTGATGTTCTCAAACTTTTGGGGACTTTGGGGGAAAAAACAGTCCAGGTGCACTGTTTGTCCTGTACTTGTAGCCAGTGTTTTCCTGTTGACTTCCCTGAAAAATTCTCTCAATCCTTGCTAGTCTGTATTCAACACCCTTGCAAGGTTACATTACTAACTTATTGCAATATTTATACAGAGCTCTGCAGTTTTAAACTGCTGTGGAAGCTCTCAGCACCACTTCATTTAGAATGAGACACATGTTGTAAGATATAGATAGTAAGCAACTGCTTTTGGATTCAGAGTTATTGTGTTCATATCCAGTGGCTTATTTTTGGTGCTATTTCAAGGACGTTTTGTTGCTCCTTTTAATTTATTCAGTGACTTTAACACAGATTTCATTAGGCAGGAGTTTGATTCAATGTAGGCTTGTTTTTGTTAGAAAATATTTTTGGATTCTGTCTTAAGGACAACTAGAGACTCCCTTCTTGCCATGGTCTACTTTAGCCAAACGCCCCTAGCCAGTATTGCATAAGCTTACAGGACATGATTACAACCACCTAGAGTAAAGATAAGAGCTCACCAGCCTCTAACTCATCACAGGATCATGTGCCATGTCTGGCAGGGTTCAGGTGGAGTTGCAGAGCTCTGGAGAAACCAACGCTGCAGCTGTCTCTGAAAATCTGCCTTGAGAACCTGAACTTTGTTATGTGGATGGAAAACTAGCTAGGGCAGTATAAATAACAGGTAATGAAAAACAACAGGCAGATAAGTAGCCACACAAATCTGAGGGAAGCAGCAATGTGTCAAGCCAGCGGGAGCTGGGAGGCATCAGGGGCCTGTTAGTCTCCATTTTATTTAATACCCACCTGCATTCACAGTTGATGGTACAGTGAAAGAGAAGCAGAGGAATAATTTGAAAGGTTCTCAGAGGTATATGTGGAAAAGAGAAAATTACATCCATAGCTTGGCAAGTACTTGACGCTGGCACTGCCAGTGGCTGGAGGCATTCTGCCCATTGTTCATGTCCAGTCCCTTGCTTCTGCATTGGTGCCAGCCCTATTATTGTGGCAGTACAAGTGTCTGTGTGGCTGCAGGAACTCCCACTCCTTCCCAGAGCATGAGCTGTAACCAGGTTTTTCTCAGTCCTGGTAACTTTTTAGGCTATTGAGTCACGACAGGACTAGGGGGAATGAGGCAAAGCTGGAAGTGGGTAGATTCAGGCTGAACATGAGGAAGAAGTTCTTCACCATGAGAGTGGTGAGACCCTGGAATGGGTTGCCCAGGGAGGTGGTTGAGGCCCCATCCCTGGGGGTCTTTAAGGCCAGGCTGGATGAGGCTCTAGACAGCCTGATCTAGTGGGAGGTGTCCCTGCTCATGGCAGAGGGGTTGGAAGTGGGTGACCCTTGTGGTCCCTTCCAACCCTGACAGATTCTGATCTGTTTTAGCAGAGGACTTTAGAGCCCTAATAGCTCAATGGTTGGACTTGATGCTCTTGGAGGTCCCTTCCAACCTAAAGGATTCTATGATTCTATGATTCTAACTGCAAGAACATGAGGGGAACGGGAGCAGATTGGGAGCTGCGCACCAAAATGTCAGTGCTCTTCCAACAGAAAACCTGGTGCCACATCTGGAGCCAGCTCACTAGAATGGCAAAGAGCAGCTGATTCTTTCAAAATGTGTGCTAAATCTTCACTGTCATTCCTGCAGATAAAAAAATAATAGTCCCTTCATAGCAGCAAAAAAAGGAACAAGCCTTGGATGGTCTTGGGAGCTGTGCAGCAGAGCACTTTCTGAGCCACGTTGCTGCTCTGGAACATTAAAATCTCTGGTTGCACACGTCTTTGTCTTGCTGTTGCAAACCATTTTCCAGACTATTAATGAAATAATGAAATGCTGCAACACTTCGGGAGTGCTAAACTGTCAGTGCTTAAAAGGGCAAGTGGGATTTCCAGGATAATTATAGGCTGATTAGCCTGACATTGCTACCAAGTAGAATTATAACAGAAGGGCTGAGAAGAGAGTCAATTGGTAGAGGATTAGACCAGAGGAATATGATTAATGACTGCCAGCACAGTTTCACAGAGAATCTGTCCTACAGGCAAACTCATTTTCTTTCACTGACAAGATGATTGGCTTCGTCAGTAAAGATGGGCAGGGGCATAATAGACTTTCATGAGACATTTGACTTTGCAGCATGATGCTGAGAGCAACAGTAAAGCACTAGATCGATAACGGATGTACCAAATGGATTCAGAGAGGTTAGCTGGCAAACTGCAAAGGGTCATGGTCAGGCCAAAAATCTCCCAATGAATTTCTCTTTTGGGTAGAGGAAGGTTTCCAGGAATCAGCAGTGAAACATAGAATCATTAAATTGTTTAGGTTGAAAAGGATCTTTAAGATCATCAAGTCTAGCCATTAAACTAACTCTACCAAGTCCACTGCTAAACTATGTTCCTAAATGCCACATCTACAGGGCTTTTAAACACATCCATTGATGGTGAAGCAACCACTTCCCTGGGCAGCCTGCTTCAGGGCTTGATAATCCTTTCAGTGAAGAAATTTTTCCTAATATCCAACCTAGACCTCCCCTGGTGCAACCTGAGGCCATTTCCCCTTGTCCTATCACTTGTTACATGGGAGAAGAGACCAACATGAAAATTGCTATAACCTCATTTCAGGTAGTTGCAGGGAGTGAAAAGGTCTCCCCTGAGCCTCCTCTTCCTGAGACTAAATAGCCCCAGTTCCTTCAGCTGCTCCTCAGAAGACTTGTGCTCTAGGCCCTTCACCAGCTTTGTTGCCCTTCTATGGACCTGCTCAAGCACCTTGCTGTCTTTCTTGTATTGAGGCGCCCAAAACTGAACACAGTACTCGAGGTGTGACCTCCCCAGTGCCAAGTACAGGGAGACAATCACTTCCCTAGTCCTGCTGGCTACAATATTTCTGGTACAAGCCAGGATGCCACTGGCCTTCTTGGCCACCTGGGCACACTGCTGGCTTATTTTCAGCTGGCTGTCAGTTGGTCCATCCCCTGGTCCCTTTGTGCCAGGCAGCTTTCCAGCCATTCCTTCCCAATCCTGTAGTGTTGCACAGAGTTGTTGTGGCTCAAACACAGGACCCAGCACTTGGTCTTGTTGAACCCCATACAACTGGCCTTGGCCCATCAATCCAGCCTGTCCAGGTCCCCCTGTAAAGCCTTCTTACCTCAAGCAGATCAACACTTCCACCCAACTTGGTGTCATCTACAAACTTACTGAGGGTACACTCTGTCTCCTCATCAAGATCACTGACAAAGATGTTAAACAGAAGTGGCCCAAATACTGAGCACTGGGAAGCACCAGTTGTGACTGGCTGCCAACTGGATTTAACTCCATTCACCACCACTCTTTGGGCCTGGCTGTCCAGCCAGTGTTTTCTCCAGCAGAGCGTATGCCCATCCAAGCCATGAGCAGACATGAGAATTTTTTCATGAGAATTCTGCGGGAAAGTGTTGAAGGCTTTACTGAAGTCCAGGTAGACATCATCCACAGCCTTTTCCTCATCCACTAAGCAGGTCATCTTGTCATAGAAGATCAAGGTCATCAAGCCGGACCTGCCTTTCATGAGCTAATGCTGACTGGGCCTGTTTTCCTGGTTGTCCCATATATGGTGCGTAATGGCACTCAGGATGATTTGCTCCATTTCACTCTTTTTCTGACTTCCATTAATAACCTTGGTACCCACTAGGCCATTCACAAAGGCCCATATTCACTATCTAAGGGGATCGGGTCCTCTAGCAGGAGGTTGTGAGCAGGAGCCTCATTTAGCTGCTCTGTCATCTTCTAAAAGACCCTCTCCCTGCATTGCTCAAAATGAGCATATTTCTGCATTTCCCAGAGACAGTACTTGTCCCAGCAATACCACTTCTAATAAACCTGTGGCTGACACAGAGATTAATGAAGAAGTAAATAACACTAAGGATGGAGCCATTAATCAGCGTGAGCTAGGCTGACTGGGAACCTGAGGTCAGTCACTAATGTGTGCTGCATTTCTAAATGCAAAGAAATGTAATAACGTGATGAATACAGATGAGCATGCAGTATGGCAACTGTACCTGGGATGCAGAGACCCTGTAAGCAGTCTAGGGCACTGACTGCCAAAGCAAGCACCCATGAACTTGTGTCCCTTTTAATAATACCCATGGTAGATAAGTTTGTCATCTCAAACACAATGTTTAGAACAAAACTGCAGTTAATACTCTTGTCCCCTCAGGTGAGACCTGAGTCATCCTGATTTGGTGTGATCCCTCCTGATGATTTATAAATAAGCTCTAGAGTAACCTTGCCCTCACCCCCTTTGCAGAGATCTGCCAAGGTAGGCAGAAAGCAAGGGTTATGTTTCTTCCTGGCATTCTTACCGTTTTTATGCCTCTAAAACTACTTTGAATTTGGGAAATTATATTTTAGGGAGCACAGCTCCATAAAAGAAATTAATAATCCCAATCGTTTTTCAAATTGACTCTTAAATATCTGGAAGCAAGTCTGTATTAGGTAATGGAATATGTTTGGCAGTCTCAGAAGAACACTTTTTTCTTGCTCTTAGGGGAAAATTCCATGGTTTTAACCATTTCTACTTCCTTAGGCTAGTATCTGTAATTGTGTTAACTATTCACTTGGATGCACATCTGCCAGATGTCAGTCTATCACTGATGAGTTGCAAGCTACTGTGAAACCCTCCATGTACTTTCAGCAAGATGATAAATAAGTATGTATCAGTAAGTTAGGCAGAGCTCTAGCTGAAAATGTTGCAATTTTAAAATAAGAATATTATGTTCATAGGGTATTTGGTACTGCTTCTTTTAGAGGCACAAGTGTCTTTGGAAACTTTTTGTTGCTTTCTAATACCCAGTCGCACTCAGGTGTGCCACTTAATCCCCATAAACTGCAAGAACATCTCAGCATGAAGGGTCACATAAAAAAAACAGATTTTACAAATATAGCTTTTGAAAGGTTGTATACCCATCACATGTGATAAAACTTTGTAAGGAGTTTTAAGTGTTGGACATCTTGGTCATTATCACTGTCACTAGAAACAAAATCTTTCGTATACAGCAAATCCAGCAGGTGTAAAAATAATTTTGGTTCGTGGAACAGCAGTCCTCTAAAACAGTTTGACACATTTCTTTAGCCCTACTAAATCTTTGGCTTTCTAAAACCTTCAAGTTAAGCATTTCATCTTTTGTCATCTGATAACAGTGCACAAAATGAACTGAGGCAGAAGTGCAAAACAGTCTAGTCTGCAACTGAGTTATGCAAATGTGTTTATTATTGAAGTACAGGACTTTCACAGTTAACCTAAAGAAAACTTCAAAGTATATAAAATAGCCTTGCTATAGGACTACCTACAATGCTGCTATTTAACAATTTAGGTGATACCAGTCATGTCTTTAAATCCTAAGGGAAATGTCTGAAGAAAGTAAAAGAGATTAAACCTAAACAAACATCTCCTGTAAACTAAAGCTTAAAAAAGGAATATCCTTTCTGACATTTTTAAGGCCCTTTTACAATTCCAAAGAAGTACTGCTAGCTTCATGACACAGCTTTAAAAAATCTACAGACACATTACTGTTTTCTTTCAATTTTTGTAAGACTGACACTCAGAGGATTGTAACTGTATAATGAGAATACACACCATATTTTTAAGTGGATTTTTTGTGGTCCAAAGGGATGGAAGACATGAAAGATTATGCAAGCAGGCTGAGGGAATGAGAAAGGGCTTCAGCCTTGGACTTTTTATTTTTCTTGTGCTATATCAGTGAAGTAAAATTATGCTTTGCATGCAAGTTTTAGATTCTTTTAAAGTGCCTAATGGAGCTTTGCTATGTATAAGCAGTATTTTTTTTTAAAATGGAAATTTTGCCAGTGTCCTGGTTCTGTGTAAAAAGGG